>NC_141142.1:121568007-121868007 GCF_053477565.2 Lygodium microphyllum
AATATATAGCAACTTGAGCATGTTGTTGAGGTACGCATGGTGATCTTTCAAGAGGAATCTCCCGTTATTGTGCAGCCAGCTAGATAGCTTATAGCAGAGCTGATGCCCCAGTGGCCCAGGTCCTCCTTGATGTCCCATAGGATATGCTTTGCCATGCAAGTGGGTATACAAGTTGAAAATTATCCTTGGATGCCCCAAGTTGGGATACAAGGCCAAACTAGTTGCTCATGGCTTCAAGTAGGAATATAGTGTGGACTTCGATGAAGTCTTTTCTTCTGTTATGAAGATGACTACCCTACACTTGGTACTGGCTTTGATTTCTTAGCTTGACTTGGATCTCTATCAAATGGATGTCAAGAAGACTTTTCTTCATGGGGACTTGCATGATGAGATTTACATGGAGAAACCAAAGGGCTTTGCAGAGCATGGCATGGAAGACCTAGTGTGTAGATTGAGGAAGAGCCTTTATGGCCTTAAGTAGGCACGTAGTGTGTAGATTGAGGAAGATCCTTTATGGCCTTAAGCGGATACCTAGGGAATGGTATCATGAGTTTGATGCCTTTATGGACTCACAAGGATATTTCCACAGTAATATGGATCCATGTTCATATACGAAGAAGGCTTGTGATGATAGCCTTATGTTTTTGACCCTCTATGTGGATGATATGTGGATTACTAGGAGTGCTCATGATGAGCTGGATGCCTTGAAAGGTTAGCTTAAGAAGAGCTTTGAGATGAAGGACATAGAAAAAGTCTCACATATTCTTGGGATGTGCATTATGCAGGATCACTCTAAGAGGCTCCTCTACTTGTTGCAAAAGCAGTTCATTTAGAAGATCCTTGAGCGGTTTTATTTGCAAGAAGTTAAGCCTATTGGCTATCCTTTACCTTCTCAAGTGAAGGTTAGTCAAACCAATTGTCCACAGTATAATGAGTAGATGGCTGAGATGGCCAAGATCCCTTATGTATTTGCAGTGGTGGGTAGCTTGATGTATATCATGATAGCCACTCGACTTGACATAACATTTGTAGTGGGAGTTGTGGCATGTTATATAGGTACACCTAGCCAATGGCATTGCAATGTCATCAAGGGTATCATGAGGTACGTGAAGGGCACAATAGCTATGTGCATCTGTTATGGTGGCCAGGATATAGGAGCCATGGAAAACATTGACTTTGATGATGTAGAACATGTAGATAGTAGGAAGTCCACCTTTGTCTATGTCTTCACCTTTGCTCGAGGTGCTGTTTCTTAGATGTCCAAGGTGCAAAAATGCATGGATCTATCTACTGGAGAGGTGGAGCATGTTACACCCATTGAGGCTTGCAATGAGTCTCTATGGTTAGGCCCTCTAGTGGCAGACCTTGGCATCACTAATGTGGTCCCTACACTGCATTTGGATTCTATGAGCGCCATTCCATTTTGACCAAGAATCTGATCTTCCATGTGAAGATGAAGCACATGGAGATGCGTTACCACTTTATATGAGAGGTCATTGAGGAGATGACCATTGAGCTTGTCAAGATCTCAACTAACCAAAATCCTTCATGTTTGCTCACTAAAATTCTCTCAACAGAGTGTTTTACCTTTCTTAGGAAGTTGATGTGCATTGGATGAGATGATGTCTTTTCTCATCCTATTGTACTTATGTACATTAGTATTTTGTCATTTTTTTCTTGTTCTCTCCTCACTAGAGACACATTCATATTTGAGTGGAAGATTATTGTGGGGTTAAAGGCGCCCGTGCTTAGCCATTTGTATATTAGTTACTAAGAGTACTCACATATCCATATACCTGCACATTGCAAGTGGGGGGTGCCCATCACTATCACTTCATTCTTTATTCTTTGAGTGACATTTGAATAAAGAGAAATCCAATCACACTTTGTGACAGTTGGAGTTTCCACACACTGTGTGGGGGTGTCTCTCTCTCTCTCTCTTATTGTTGCTCCTTCCACCATAGCTCTTGCTTCTGCTTCATGCTTCCACTTCACGCCTCATTCCCTTCACAAATGTAAGCTGGCACATAGCGCTAGCCTTGAGACAAAGCACCTGAGGGACACTAGGTATAGAGCGTCTCTAGGTGCGAACCACCTAGTTAGAGGTTAGAGATTTCTTGATGCATTTTATGGTTTCATTGGTGAACGATTTGCAAAATAAGATTTTTCATATCCTTGGTTGACCAAGGATTTTCTTTTATGATATTCTACACAAAACCCCAAGTATTACAAGTATCGATCCCTTAAGTTTCTTTTACTTCTTGTTTAAGATGATCTAGAACGTGTTAGATATGATCAATGCTCCACCCTTCTTGTAAGGTGCTACTTATGATCTACGGTGCGCGAAGTTGTAAGCATCCCATTATGAAGCCATGTGTGAGCCCAGTGGATCCTGACTTGTATATCATATGAGGTCTATGTGATCTGATGGAAAAAAGGTGACCTTTGTGGATCTAGCCCTTTGAGTTAGATAGAGTAGTTATATTGGTAGCAACTCGAGGCACAATGCCTCCATTGTGGTGTCTGAGTTATCATAGACATCCTATTTTGGGATCCAAGGGCTATGGAAGTGGCCTCCTATAGATGAGGGGGTTTTAGAGGAGCTATGGCCCTCATGATAGGGCTTTGAGGCAACACCGTCGGCCCACTAATTATAAAGGGAATATTAAATAAAATATTCATTATTCAACTAGGAAAGGTTTATAATATAGTTGGGATACACCAACCAGACTACCTTTCCAAGATATAAAAGGAAGATTACTCCAAAGCCATAATGAATTTATCTTTCATCCAGTTAGAGTTCTTGTTGAGGGGTAAAACGACTTGATTTTTTGGTTGATTTTTGTTGTTTATTTGGAAGTGTTTTAGAACGTCTTGGATGATATTGATTAGGTTTGAGAAGCTCATGATGTTTTTTAGTGGAGATATGATGTTCTGACATGATCTATTGATGTTCTGATAGTGTCTGATTGGTTTTGATTGAGTCTGTGTTGAGCTTCTATTTTGTTCTATTTTTCTTCTATATGAGAGGATGGAATGGTGATTGATGGAGTTTGAGAGTTTTTGGAAGCTTATTGATTGATTATTAATGGTTTTGAATGGTTTTAGTTGAGCTAAGGCTTTTTGATGTCTTTGTATTAACTCTTTGTTCACCATTTGTAGAGCCTTTATTTTTGTTTTGTTTGCCTCTGTAAGTGTTATATTGGATGAATATGTAGCTTGGGAAAGTTTTTTAACCTTGGAAAGAGATGAATAAAAGTACAAAATAGCTCAAAGAAGTGGAAGAAGTAGCTGCTGAGGACTCACGTAAAGCTTGAAGTGACAGTGACAGTGTTGAGCTACGAAGGGACACTATAGTGGCTCTGGTGACCTTTCATATCAGATATACCTCTTGGGAGGGGTATCCATGAACAAAGAAAGGTTATGAATAATTATTCTTAATTATTCCATTTTGCTATTGAGAGAGAGCATGTACGAGAGAGAGAGAGAGAGAGAGAGAGAGAGAGAGAGAGAGAGAGAGAGAGAGAGAGAGAGAGAGAGAGAGAGAGAGAGAGAGAGAGAGAGAGAGAGAGAGAGAGAGAGAGAGAGAGAGAGAGAGAGAGAGAGAGAGAGAGAGAGAGAGAGAGAGAGAGCAAATCTATGCAAAATAATGTATCTATTAGTGAGAGATTGTGAGAGGAAGTTATGTACTCTATTGAAGAAGAATGCTATGTGATGATTTCAATTCAAAGTGGTGTATTATCTTGTGTTTTTGTGGTCTCTTGATAAATTCTATGAAGAATATGAAGAGCATAATCAATTTTGTTCAAGTTAAATCCGTGGGAGAATAAGGTGCATGAAGATTTGAGAAGATTGGTATTCTTTTCCTTATTGTGGTCACATAAAATATGAAAAAAAATATTGTTGATGATACAAGATAGCTTTTCTTGTAGTAGATTCCCAGTTTTCTTGGTGTTCCTCTTGGGGCTCCATGTTTTTGGTGCACAGAGCCGGGGAAGATTGCCATCAACAAGTATCAAAAAGGGTTGCAAATGAAGGAAATGGCATTGCTGAGAGGAGAAAAATTCAATGGATGCTTGCAAAGTTCCCTCTACCACTAAAGAATTGAAAATTCTCATTGCCAAAGCCACTTTTTATAAGAAATTTATCCCAAAATGGCAGAAATATATTACCATCTTGATGCAGGCATTATGTGGTGAACTATTTCCTCTCCCTGTTAAAGCAACATAGACGTGAATCTTGGTGGTTGGCAAATTGTTTGGGGGAAAATTGACGATAAAAAACAAAGAGAATGACCACCCATGGGAGATTTGGCCTTCATTGAAAAGTTTCTAGACATCACCAATTGAGAGATTGTGAAGAAGCTTCAAGAGTTGTGGTCGGTTGAAGTTCACAAGGACAAGAAGGAAAACAATTGGAATCTATTTGTGGATACTCAACATCAAAATACATGGGATGCTTAGTGTAGTGACAAACTTTTGTTTCTCCAATTAACAACCCACTAGAAGCTGGTAGACAAAGTATTCTTCATAACATACATTGTTGAAACCATTAGAAAATGGCATTACTATAATGATGGCAACACAACAATACTCAGAAGAATGAGTTTTGATACCTTCAGAACTGAATATCTTCCCCTCTATAGTGGAATGAAAGCTAAATTTAGAGACGTGGAAAAGAAGGAAGTAGAAGAAATGTTGGCAAGAGAGTCCTCTAGAGATTGAAGCCATTCTAATTCTGTACTTTGTGCTAATGAATGACATGATCAAGAGGCAAGCACTAGAATGAGTGTAGAGATATGTGAGAAGAGAGAAGAAAAAAATCAAAGCTAAGATGAGCTAGTAGCAGCAAAAGCCTCCTTTGATGCCCTAGCAACAATCTTTATAGAATTCCTGATGGTGGAGACTCAAGATCTACTTCCTAGTCAGATCCATCTTGGAAATATAGCAAATGTAGTCATGTATAGTTAACAATGCCAGAACCCATGAGCATTGTGAAAATATTCACAATCTTCATGTAGCTGAGTTCATGGTAGCATGTGTAGCTAAAAATTCCAGAACCCGTGAGCATTGGTTGGCAAAATTCCCTGCCACTTTCAAGGACATAGTGTTTTAGTGGTATGAGAGATAAGCAATAAGAACTTTTGGCACATGGGACGTCAAGGCCTTCCTCACTAAATTCAGGCATGAAGATTGTGAAGAGCAGATGGAAGAGGAGTTCATGAACTTAATTCAATCCTCTAAAGAATAGATGGAAGCCTATGTTTCTAGAATGAAATCCATACTGATAAAGAGATGGACCAACTATCACTTAGATGGAGGCATCCAGAAGGGAGTTTTTCTTAGATACCTACAACTAAAAGTTCATAAGCTTGTGGAATTAAGAAGACTAGTCAACCTGCAAGCCACAGTAGAAGGTGCAAGACTGTATGATGAAGTTGAAGCAAGGCTAATGACCTTATGAAGAGGAGTCTTACCCCCTCCCATGCAAAGAATGGCATATCCACCAAATGTAGTCCCAAGGACTATTTTCTACCTCTACCCTTAGATGCAAACTAGTGCCATAGTACAATGCACCCACCGAATCGATCCATAGACAACAATATCCCAAATGATGGTTCAAATACAATGGCCTCAAATAGTTCCCCCACCGAATGGCAACTCAACAACAACAGTGGAACACTACCAACTGGAACCAACAACCCCCAATCTCAGCAGGAGCTTTGGATCAGAATCAAAACACAAAGGACTCTCTAGAGGATTAACCCAACCATGCTATGCAATGATTACAGAGGCTTCTCAAAACTCCACAAGGATTAATAGTTGTAGACGTTGAAGGTGAATATTGCCACTATAACATGCCCACCTATTGGTTGTCCAAGCACATTTTAGCAGTCCAATCTAAGCCTCGCTGTCCAGTACTCCCATGGAATGTTTTGGGGTTTGTCACCTAGGGTTTCCGGAGTCCGCCTCACAACGAAACCCCCACTAGGATCGACTTGAAACTTGAGTCCCTAGTGGTCAATGTTAGAATATCAAGCTCTCATTACTCTCCTGTCAGTATGTATGACCGACATTAGCTGTGTCTAGCTGTATCAGTAGTAGGTGTGGGACATTAAATAAGTTGGTGGTCTTAGACCTAGTGTGAATGGCTCTACAGACCTTAGTACTATTGTATACACTTATGTTATGTTAGTAGTCTATGAAATAATGGAAGATGATGAAGGACCTGAAGGTCAAGTTGCTGCTCCATTACATTGTCTCTCTCCCTCTCTCTTCCAATATGGTATCAAAGCCATCATGGATGGGCTCTTGAAGGCATGAAGCTTTAAGAAATACCTGCAACATGAAGACTCAGGGCAGTGGTTGAAGAGAAGCAAGCTGACAGTGTGCAGGCTGTCATTGTATCTATGAAGGTATGCATTTTGTCATTTTGGGTTGTCATTATACAAGAGAGTTGTCCTGGCCTGTTTGAAGCATTGTAGAGGCTTCATTGAGCACTCAAGAGCAAGCATCAACTATCCTTGTGGAGTATACCTGCTGCTCAAACCCCATGGCTGCTGGCGTGTTTGCGCTTGATCTTGAATGGTCATTTTCTGTTGTGCTAATGAAGATATCAATAACTACCTAGTTGATCTCTAGCTTGAAAATGCTTCTTGGAAGGTCCTTTGATGCCTTGATAAGCCATTGATTGGTCTAGAGTTGATGTATGAGCTGGAGCAGTGAACTTCAGATCTGAAATGTAGTCCAGGTCTGTTACAAACAGGGAATAAACATGTATGTATCTCCGACATGAGATTTGAGCATAGATATGCTTATGCAGACATATGTATTGGTTGGTATGCTTACGAGCTGAAGTCTTGGTAGCAAAAATATTCAAATTTGGAAATTTTTAATGGCTGGAAACTGCCATTGAATAGGGCAACATACACTAGAGTCCTCCTAAAAATTTGAAGCCATTTGATGAGCATTTTGAGCTCTACTAAAGTGAGGGTTCATTCAGGAAGCATACGTACTGAGTTTGATGCATTTGGGTTGCATTTTACCGATAAAATATTCAGATTTGTTGAAAACTGTCATAAAACTACCATCATCATATACTCATTGCCTTGAAGAAGTACATGCCTTTTGTTACCTATAGGGAGTTGTATGGTACAAGATATGATTGTTGAATGCTATGAGCATTGAGATGAGCATTGAAGGCTCTTAAAAACTAAAATCTGAATCTAGAAACAAATGTTTTGACAGTGTATTGGCTGGTCATAAACAGTGAATGCATTATATGTCATTGCCTCTTACAAATAGAGTGTTTGCGGATGCTTGTTTGGTCATGTATTGACCTGTACACATAGTGACATATGTATGAAGTGGCTTGAGGATCTCTTGGGCTGAAATACATCTTGGTTTGACAGTTTATTGGATGTATACAATCTGTGACCAGATTTATGTCACTTGTACCTGCTAGATATACACTATTTTGTGCCCGTATGACTATGTCTAGTTGCCTACATATACTAGCAAATGTCTGGGAAAGTTTGGAGCATGTATGACATGTTTTAAAGTGGTTTTTGACAGTAAATTCACTGCTGGTCACTAAAAATTATAGGTTTCAGACTGTGTATTCTCTTTACTGCAATAAGCTTGCATGACACAGAGTTACAATACTTGCAAAGTCTATGTATTGACTGATGTACCTACGGGTTATACCACATGTTTGTGGATTTTTTTGAGGTTGTAAAGGGCTGAAATACCCTGGTTTTTTGCAAAGAATAGTTGCAGAAAACTGTCATAAACAGTCAAGGACTGAGGTTGGTCAGAGTGACTTGTTGGCTTGCAGGAAGTCAGGAAGTGACTAAATAGTGTCTGGTACACCATGGAAAATGCAGAAAGGTTTGACAACATAACCCAGATAGTGGGGGAAAAGCTTGACAGTAACAATTATGCCATATGGAAGTTCCGCATGGAGAACTTCTTAATAGGGAAAGGCTATTGGGAGTTGGTGACTGGAGCGAAGCCTGAACCTGAGCTCCCAGATTGACCTACGGCTGATCAGAGACGATTACACTGAGCTTGGACAGAAAGAGCTCGTAGAGTCTTGCACTGGCTCTCTTTATGTATCTCAGATGCCATGGTAATGCAAGTAATGAATTGCAGCTCTCTTAAGGATGCATGGGACATTTTGGTCAAGTATTATGGCACAACCACAAGTGCCAGGAAGATACAGTTGAAGCAGAAGTTCAACAACATGGAGAGGAAGAGCAGATCTATACAGGATTATGTCACGAAGGTTAAGACCATTGCACATCAGTTGGCATCTTTTGGTTTATAGGTTGAAGATGAAGACATGGTTGCTGTGACCTTGAACGGCTTGGGGCCTGAGTATAAGTCTTTTGACACTTCTGTGTCTGTGCAGGTTGAAATGCCTGATTTCAATGATCTGGTTGCATTGCTTATCCATGAAGAGGTTAAGCTTGGTTTGGCTATAGGATTTAGCAGTTCCAAAAACAAGGATGCAGTTTTCTATTCCAATCAACGTGGCTGTGGAAACCGTGGTAGAGGCTATGGATTTGGTAGAGGAGGCCAACAAAATGCATCCTATGGCAATAACAATCAGTAGATATCGAATGCAAGAGATGGTGAAAACTTTAGAGGCAGGGGGAGATCTAGCCCTAGAGGTTGAGGCTCATGGCAACAACAACGTCCATCTAACAATCTAAACAAGGATAAGGATTGTCATTACTGCGAAAAGTATGGGCATATTGCCAAGGATTGCTGGAAGAAGTAGGGCAATCAGAAAGGTAAATAACATGGGCATTTTGCTACATCTGGTCAAGCAGATGTTACTTCAGGAGATAGATTATTTGCCATGTAGTATGTAAAAGACAGAGTTGTTGAAAAATGCACTGATGATGCAGTTTGGTACTTTGATTTAGGGGCATCGAACCACATGACTCCTCATGGTGATTGGTTCACTGATATGGTGGTTGAAAAACATGGCTATGTCTATACAGGTGATGACACGCAACATAGCATTGAGCATAAAGGCAAAGGGCCTCTTGTGGTTCATGATGGAAAAAACAAAAAATTGCATGATGTATTGCATGTTCCTTTGATTACGAAGAACCTACTGTCTGTTGGTTAGATGACGGAGTAGAATTTGCAGGTTAGATTCAACAAGCATGGTTGCTTTATTGAAGAGTTTGGTAATGGATGCAAGTTAATAGCTCGCGGTCATAGGAATGGCAGAATGTTTACTCTTGATGATACCTTGCCAGAGCTGAATTCAGCCATGTTTGCCCATGGTTCTGGCACTATCAGAGACTTGGAAATTTGGCACAAGAGAGTGGGGCATGTAAATTTGCAAAGGCTGCAAATTATGCAAAAAAACAGCTTGTTATAGGTTTATCCAAGTTTCAATATTTAGATATTCATCATGTATGTGATGCTTGAGAGTTTGGTAAGCAGTCAAGGTTGCCATTTGTCAGGCATGTAAGGTAGAGTACATGTCCGTTGTAGTTAGTGCACTTTGATATTTGGTGGCCAGCCTGTAATGCATCCATGGGAGGCTCGAAGTATTATGTTACATTCATTGATGATTACAGTCGCTATACTTGGGTTTACATTCTGAAGACAAAGGATGAGGTGTTTGCTGTTTTTCAGCAGTTTAAAAAGCAGGTTGAAAAGAAATTTTACTGTTATATCTCTTGCTTGAGATCAGATAGCAGTGGGGAGTATGTGTCAAATGAGTTAGACAACTTTCTAGCTGAAAATGGCATACGTAGGTAGCTTACGTGCAGCTACACTCCTTAGTAAAATGGGGTAGCTGAAAGGAAGAACAGGGTCTTGATGGAAGTTGCTCGTGCCATGATGAATGAGAAGAAGATGCCACTCTATTATTGGGCTGAGGCTATTATGACAGCCATGTATATCTTGAATCGGAATACCACTGCAGGTATTCATGAGATGACACTGTTTGAGAAGCTGTATGGCTATAAGCCGGTTGTAAGTCACATGAAAATCTTTGGATGTCTTTCTTATGTGCATATTCCAGATGAAAAAAGGAAGAAGCTGGATCCAAAAGCGCATAAGTGTGTCTTCATTGGATATTCGCAAGAGAAGAAGGCATACAAATGCTATGATCCCTCTACGAGGGAGACCTTGGTGAGCAGGATGTTATTTTTGATGAGATGGGTTCTTGGTATGTATCACTGGCAACAATGCCATCGGATATACCTTCCACTCATGTATCTACAATTGATATGCAGCAGAGCACTACTATGATAGGACCTAGTAGTCAAACAATATCTCCATGGACAGGGAGATTGAGGAGCTAGTAGTAACTAGTATGTCAGTGAGAGGGAGATATGATGTCGCGGACAAAGGAAAAGAGAAAGTTACTGAGGATGTATCTGGGATGATGAGACTTGGTAGGATGACTTCTGGATATGAGTTTACTGACACTTTAGACAGTGAACTTGGTATTCCGACTGTCTATACACCTGGTGCAAGGCAGAGCAGGAACATTCCGCCTCATGAGAGAGGGGAATCGAGCAGTGCACCACAGCTTAGACGCTCACAGAGGGTTAGATACCTTATTGACAGGTTGACATATAGTGGCTACACTGCAAAGCATTATGCTTACATGACAAAAGTGATGGAGATCAAAGAACCAGGTACATATGGTGAAGCAGTGGAAAATGAGAACTGGTGTGCAGGTATGGATGAAGAAATGAATGCCTTGGCTGAAAATAAGACATGGGATCTTGTGCCATTGCCTGAAGGAAAAAAGACCATTGGCTGCAAATGGGTCTACAAAATTAAATGAAAGTCGGATGGCAGTGTGGAAAGGTACAAAGCCAGGCTGGTTGCTAAGGGGTATGCCCAATAGTATGGACTTGATTATGAGGAAACATTCAGCCCTGTTGCCAAGATGGCAACCATACGCACTGTGATTGCTTTGGCTGTTGCTAGAGGCTGGAAATTATAGTAGATGGACGTTAAGAATTCATTTCTTAACGGTAACTTAGTAGAGGATGTCTATATGGTTCAGCCAGAAGGGTATGTTCACCTTGATTTTTAGCATTATGTATGCAAGCTGAAAAAGGCACTGTATGGGCTGAAGCAGGCTCTAAGAGCTTGGCATGCTAGGATCAGTAACTACTTGCAAAGGTTTGGATTTACTGTTGGTAGGGCTGATCATAGCCTATTTACAAAGAAGACTGACAGTGGCTTGGTAGTGCTGGTCATATATGTTGATGATTTGATAATCACTGGTGATGATGACTTGGGCATACAACATGTAATGAAGATGCTAAAATTTGAATTTGACATGAAAGATCTAGGTGAATTGAAATACTTTTTGGGTATTGAGGTAATCAAGGCTGAAAATGGTTTATGGCTGATGTAGAAACATTATGCCATGGAAATGCTGAAGAAGTATGGCATGGTTGAATGCAAACCATCGGATACACCCCTTGATCAGAATGTCAAGCTGGACATTAGCACTGGAGTAGAGATTCAGGATGTGACTATGTACAGGTAGATGGTTGGAAGTCTGATCTACTTGACCATCACTAGGCCAGATTTGAGTTATGCAGTTGGGCTCATAAGTCAGTTTATGCAAAAGCCCAAGAAGCCACATTTGGATGTTGTTAGGCAGATTATGAGATATGTTAAGTTCACTGTAGAATATGGATGTTCTATATGAGAGATAAGCCCTTGAAACTAGTTGGATACACAGATACAGATTGGGCAGGATGCTTATATGATCACAGATCTATGAGTGGTAATGCTTTTGGCCTTGGAAGTGGCATGATCAGTTGGAACAGCAAGAAGCAACCAATGGCTGCATTGTCTAGCACTGAGGCAGAGTACAGGGGTGCTGCATTGGCAGCATGTGAGATTTCATGGCTGCTCAAGCTTATGGTTGATTTGGATATTCAGGTGCATGCTCCAGTGACCTTACTATGCGACAATCTCAGTAGTGTATTCCTGGCAATGAATCTAGTACACCATGCCATGACAAAGCACATAGAGGTACACTACCGTTTTATCACAGAGATGGTTCTTGTAGGGAGAGTAGATCTTATGCATGTGAAGACTAATGAACAGGTTGTATATATCTTTACCAAGTATTTGGGTAAAGATAAGTTTAGTAGTTTCAGACAGCTACTTGGAGTTCACCAGATGATTTGAGCTTGAGGGGGAGTGTTATAATATCAAGTTCTCATTACTCTCTTGTCAGTATGTATGACCGACATTAGTCTTGTCCAGCTGTATCAGCAAGTGTGGGACATTAAATAAGTCGGTGGTCTTAGACGCAGTGTGAATGGTCCTACGGACCTTAGTACTATTGTATACACTTATGTTATGTTAGTAGTCTATGAAATAATGGAAGATGATGAAGGACCTGAAGGTCAGGTTGTTGCTCCATTACATTGTCTCTCTCCCTCTCTCTTCCAATAGTCAAGGTCTCCTAACAACATTCTAGAGTCGGGTCATGGACATCTTACTTTACGTAGAGATACTGGAGCCAAAGTAGACCCATGCCACACTTGGTTCAAGGAGAATGGAAAAGAGATGGATGCGCCGCTCAACCTCTCTGCCTGGAGGGCATAGTTCCATCTGCGAGTTCTTTGGGACCACCCTGTTGCCGTAGGACCGGACCCGTTGGAAGTTCTGCCCACTGCTTCCCTTGATAGATTTAGTTTTCTAATTAGGTCCTATCACATTTATGTGTGACATTCAAAATCAGCTTCCTTAATTAGGCCTCTTAGGGAACGGGGTTCGTTCCCATAATTTATGGCACATACATGAAAACACGGCAAGCATTCCTTTGACAAACAAGTTCAAAAAAATTCCTTAACTTATCTTCACATGTTAATATTTGTCTCTTGCTCATATAGGAGAAATTATGTATCCCTTCTGTCCAACACTCTTGGGGTTGGAAGTACTTAGGCACCTACCTATTTGTCTTGTAGTTAGGTGACTGAGACTAGAAACTATATTGGCTTGTGTCTCACCAACCTACATGGATGAAGCTTAACTAGGCACCCTACACCATAGATAGATCATAAGTGATTACCTAGTCATCTAGTAGATTTTCAAGTGATGAATTAGCTAATTAGCTAGAATTCCAATTTAAGAACTATAAGGAGACCTGGTCAATTCACTTACAAGTTAATCCCTAGTTTAGTGGCTACAAATTTTAAGTGTGAAATTGGTTAGTTTTCTAGATAGATATTAGGTGAGCAACTATCTAAGTGGCCATGCTTCCAAGCGTGAAGCTAGCTAGGTAGCCATTTATGATGAACAACTAGCTACCTCGCTAACATTCCAATTGCCTAGACTATATGGGTAGCTACTCTATGGTTTTTAGGTTGAGAGCTACTTAGGTTTCCAGTTAGGGGATGGCTATGTCAAGGGAAGCTTAGTTCAACAACTACTTTTTAAATCTTGGAATGCTTAGGTTAGGGTACTATCTAGTTAGTCGAGGGGATGCTTAAGGTAGGGGATGGGAACTACTTAGGTAGTGAAGGGATGCTTTGTTTAGGAACTACCTATTTTGTTAAGGGATGCTTGGTTCATGAACTACCTAGGTAGATGCTTGGATCAACGATTGAAACTACTAGTTAGTTAGTGGAAGGTTGGTTTAGGAACTACCATTGTGAGGCCATATAGAAATAACAATAAACATGAATTTGAAATCTGCTTACTCCATGCAAAACCATATAAATATCAATCAAGCATAGAATTTGTTGGTTATAAGTTGGCAAATCACTAGCATAAGCTTATTGCAAAAGCAACGTTATGCATAATCATGGTATGGTAGAATTTGATATGAAAGTAGAGCTTATAATTGAAATTAATAGCCAATTTGAAGTGCCATTTCTTATAGAACTCATTTGTGATATGATATGTACCTAATATATGATATATCTTGTCTGTTTTTTTTTGACAATGTATACACTTATAGAACTCATTTGTGATATGATATGTACCTAATATATGATATATCTTGTCTGTTGTTTTTTGACAACGTATACAATTTTTCCACCTATAGTTTTCTCGTGTAAAATTTTTGTTATTTTTCTTGCAATTGGAATTGTTTATGCAATGTGAAAAGGGAATGCCTAGAGGTCCTTATATAGTAGAGGAGTTTTGAAAAGTTAAAGCCCTATTTCGTATTCAAGTTGAAGGATAGAAATACATGCAACGTGTCCAAATTTTATCCTTGAGAAATGCTTCTTGCTTGCTATGTTGGTCGTGGATAGGTTTCCATGGGAAATAATGCCATTGTAGTTGTTAGATTTGCAAATTTGTTGAGATGGATACTCGTAGTGCACACATTGAAATTTAACTCAATGTCACCCAAACATGGAGAGCTTGCTTTATATATGAGCTAAAAAACTTTGCTTACCATGCATTGAAGTGTTTGCAAGGCAAATCTTTACATGGGAGAGCTTACTTTGTGCATGAGCTAAAAACTTTGCTTACCATGCACTGAAGTGTTTGCAAGGCAATATTTGGAATGTGGTGTACAAGATCTACCATGTTGTCCATGTGAGGTGAAGGAAGAATTAAAATATGTCATAGATAAAATATTCAAAGATGTTGGTGTTTGAGCTGACAAGAAGCGAAAGAAAGAGAAGATAAAATTTCTTAGTTTTAAGGAGATGAGCTACATTTGATTGATAACAATGTATAAAATGCACTTGCTAAAGTTTATTGTTCACAATTTCACTCCCAAGTGGCAGCAAATCAATTCGTATTGTATGTGCAAATTTTCAACAAGGAGATAGTTGTGTTTGTCATAGACTTTGCAGAGAATTACACTTTCCAAAGAACAGAATGAGATAAAATTGATGCAATGGCACTCCAACCAAGTTAGAATTTAATGTTCTTTTAGAGGGTTGGTATAGGTCAAAAGACTCTTCATTTTTAATATCAGATAGGATCCATGATACACACTTTTTTCAACATCACTTTATGCTATATCATGGTTGTGGTTGATGGAGCAAGGTTTGCAATTGAAAGAGCATTGGGTCTAGTGAGATTGGGGGTCACATCTTACTTCAAAGAGAAAAAAAACATCGCTTTTTTCAACATCGCTTTATGCTACATCATGGTTGTGGTTGATGGAGCAAGGTTTGCAATTGAAAGAGCATTGGGTCTAGTGAGATTGGGGGTCACATCTCAATTCAAAGAGAAAAAAAACATTTTATTTCATGTCTAGGTACAAAGGAATGACATGTTTAACCATGACACACTGCTTCACTAGATCCAAGCATGGGAAAGGAGAACATGATGGAGTTGGTGTAGTTGTGAAACATACATTGACTCACAAGCAACTTAAATAGGATTGAGCAAAGCTGTAATTTGCCACCTATCTCGCAAGATTTTTGATACAACACATAAACATAGGGATAGATGCCATGCCTATTGCCAATAAAGACCATGCGAGTAGAGTATTTTAGGAAGTAAAACTTGATGAGGTTGATAGAACTAAATTGTGGGATTGTAAACCCATTCCAAGGTCATGCTCCTTGCATGTTGTTTGTGGTTATTCAAGTAGCATGAATTTAAGAATAAGAAGTTTGGCATGCTTTTGTGGTGCTTGTATGCAAAGCAAGTGAAGATGATACACAAATAGATCATATGTTGAATCATGAGGATGATGACGAGCCATTGTATGAAGGACAGAAATCACAAGTTATAAGTAGCCAAAATAATGAAAAGAACATGTTCTTAGCTAACTAGCTAAGTGACTAGTGTACTATCCAAATAGCTGACCATCTTGTCAACAAAGTAACTAGCTATCTAATTGGTCAACTAGTTAACTATCTAACAAACTAGTCAACCAATAAATTAGCTAACTAACTAGTTACATGACTATCTAGCTATCTACTCTACTACTATATAAATAATTGTCTCGTCTACTATTGAAATAGGTATCTAGCTGTCTAAGTAGCCAATCTAATATCTAAATAGTTGACTACCTAGTCAACAAATTAAAACTAGCTATCGAATTGCTAAAGTAGCTAATTATCTAGTCAACTAGTCAACTAACAAATTAGCTTACTAACTAGTCAAGTGCTTATCTAGCTATCTACTCTACAACCTAAATAGCTATCTCCTCCTACTATCTAAATAGCTATCTACCTGTCTAAGTAGCTAATCTACTATTTAGAATAGCTAGTTGACCAATTTAACAAAGTAACTAGCTAATGAACGAACTACCTAGCTATCTAACTATCTAGTCCACTAAGTAACTGGCTATCTAATTTTCCAACTAGCTAACTATCCATTTAATTTTTGAACTACTTGACTATCTAACTAGCTATATAATTTCTCAATTAGTTGACTAGCCAAGTAACTATTCAACTAAGTAACTAGCTACTTGATCAATCAATTAGCTAACTATCTAAGTCACTACTTAACTAGTTGACAACCTAACTAATTGATCATGAAACTACCTAAGTAACTAGTCAAATAGCCAAGTTAATGGTCAACTAGCTCACAACTTAACTAAGTAGTCAACCATGAAACTGCCTAACTAACTAGTCAAGTGGCCAAGTTAATGGTCAACTAGCTAGCTAGTTAACTAACTAGTCAACTAGCTGCCTAGTTAGAAAGCCAAAGAGTAATTAATGGTTACATACACTCCAAAAGCATAAAAGTACTTATTTTTATGATGCCTAAATCCAAGAGACACAATATTATTGTATATTGATAGAATCCTTTAACTGTGTTTGATATCCTTTCATCACACCATGGGAGCAGACAAGTATCCCCCATGTAGCAAACTACCCCAAAGCAAAATGAATGATAGGGATGCTTGAAAGGGAGCATATACAAACTTATCACATTGTTATCTTCAAAACCCATACTACATATCGAGCACTTGGAGACCAAAATGTTGAGGTAAGAGGAAAATTGTGTGACATCAGGCATGGGAAATAAGACATGGACATTAGGCAAGGGGATGTCTCACAGTGAGCCAAAAAATACAAGTGAATTTTAGCTTTGTGGAGCATTACCTTACATTCTTTCACCTCCACATACAAGAGAGAAGTATCAGTGATAGATTAGCATTCTGTAAGGCATGGAAATTGAAGCAAAATAAAAGCAATCATGATTCTAAATAGTGATATTTTGCAAGATAGTAGAGAAATTACCTCTATCTGACTGACATGTATCTCAATGTCTTCTTTGCCAATATCTTGCACAATTACATTAATGGTGTCCCTATCACTTTAAATCTGGCTTGAAAATTTTCTCTTATATATGCTACAAGTCTCAACTTAAGAATGCTAATCTTTGTGCAAAGCATTTACACTACCTTTAAGAAGCCTCCATTCCTATACAACTTAAACTTTGCATCTTCATGACACTATTGTATTTCCTTCAAATAAGCTCTTGAAGGTCCAAAATCGTATTTGTGATCTTTGCATGCAATGCATCCACATGTGCAACACATGAATATGGATCCTTCTCTGCCTTCCCCACATCTCATATGTTGCTATGGTTGTGAAGAACATTAACCTTGGGACTTGCAAGAAGTCCTCATCATCATTGATGACCACTCTTGATTGTAGCCATCGCCACCTTTTGCCTTCCATGTCTATTTTGTTTTACCACACAACAAGCCACTTGCATCCTCAGCAAAAAATGACAATGCAATGTGCTACTTGAGCTTCATAGTCTTTCCCTTTTGCTCTTAGAAATCCATTGCAACATCTCTTGCAAATACTATATTGAACTTCGTATTGATGACATTTACCTCTTGGTACACATGGTTATACAATGCCTTCACTTGGCTCTTCCAGTCATGTTGAATCAAGTGATCCTTCATCAGGTCTTGGTATTGTAACTTGCTTTGAAGACACAACCATAGGTTTGTGGGCACACCATAATCAAAAAGATGGTGTAGGTTCAAGCCTTTGAAGCTCAAGCCATACTCACTATGAAATTGTTCTTTTGTAGTGTAGAAGGCCACCTAAGAGTATTGGCTTGTCTTGTCCTTGGTGCATTGAGTTTGCATTCATTTACAATTTCATTGAGTAGGTTGTGTATGATGACAAGGAGTAGTGTGGCTATAAAATAAAGTGCTACAAGTGTAATGTACCCACCTTTATTACGTGACGAGTAACGTTTTAGTAGTCTATTAGAGTTTACATTCTAGTTGTCGCCATCCGTACTCTAACCAGAATGATCAGATTTTGTTCGGATCTATAATGCTAGGTCTACCCCACAGGGGAAGCGTCTTGTCGTTACCCATAGAGGATCGACCTGAAGGTTCTTAATTGACCTAGCATTCACCTATCAACAACTAGTTCACATCCGAAGGTGTCCTTCGAGAGGCTTCTTGTCTGGAAGGAGCAATGGCCGTTACCCTTGGTTCATGGAGTACAATGCTTTTTTCTAGTAGTAATTTAAGGATTTATGAAATCCCTCATAGTGCTCTAGCACAACCATTGTACCTTTCCCCTAAGATAATTTATAGTTTGGGTTTTGAGACCAAACCCTAGGTAAGTCACAAGTGACCCTACTAACGTGGAAGCAACAATTGGAGTTGCGAGCATGAGAGTCACTAACGGAGTCACAAGCGCACGGATAACAACCCTTTACCAATTTTGATACCACACGTTTTTAAAAAAAATGTGCAACATAAATAAATTTTCTTTTGAATGTATACGCAATACACTAAAATAAACAATGTAATGTCCCCATTACTTATTTTATTTTAATGTGCGTATATATTTCAAAGAAATTTGATTTATGTTACACATTTTATTTTTTAAAAAAACCTATGGTATCAAAATTGTAAAGGGTTGTTATCCGCACCCATGATTGCATTAGTGACTCTCGTGCTCGCAACTCCAATTGTTGCTTCCATATTAGTAGGGTCATTCACGATTTTTTCTTTTGAATTATTTTTCTTCGAGGCCATGACAAAAATATGATTTCTAGAAGAAGAAGAACACAACAGTAATACCAGTTGGCAAGGGTGTAAGACTCTCAATGATGATGATGGTTATTGTGGGATTCAATGATGTAGGCCTCGCCATGGATGGTTCTTCTTGCCTCATGGAGAGAAATAATTCTCTCTCTCTAGTAGACAGAATAGGGACGAGAGTAGAGGTATGACTGCTAACCAGATTGATAGAATAGGATAAAGATCTTCAATGTCTTCTCTTCTTGAATTAGAGTAGAAGAGGATGAGAGACCTTTAGCGTATCCCCTTCCTTGGGTTGAATGGAATGATATCTCTTCGTCTCGTGGAATAGAGTCTCCTCCTTCTCGATCAACATCTCATCCTTGTCAAGATTTCTCTTGTTCCCCTTGTTGGTCATCCCCAAGCCATCCCCAAGCCCTCAATTTATAGTTTTGTGGGGGGGGGGGGGGGATAAAAGAGAGGATGCTTGCTTTTTAGTGTTTTGATGACAAAGAGAGAACTCTTTCTTTTAGCACTTCTGATGATATCATTGATGACGTCAGAGAGGGAGCTCCATTTTTGTAGCGCGAAGATAAAAATTTATAAATATATGGGTGAGCACCACGTGGCATGTCATCGAGTGGCCGTCACTCCAAGGATTATGACCAAGGTGGCGACCAAGGCTTATGACCAAGGCGGTGACCAAGGCATAGACCTTGGAGTCTTGGTCTTGGTATACTTGGCAACGGGCTACAAAGGCTTCGTTGGTGCCATATTGGTGGCTATGCAAGAGAAGCTCCCACTAGCTTGTAGGAAAATCTTCCCAAGAGGTCAGCCATCCCGGTAGTGTTATCACCCAACTGCACTTAACTTCCAAGTGACTATCCACCAAGCTAGTTCTTTTTGTTGTTCTATACTACAAACATAGTTTTAATAAGCTAGTCTTGGGAGGGTCTCCCAACTCTTTCTTCCATGAACTGACATATAATACCTCATTAATAATAATTATTAACTTCATAATGAGAGTCAGTTTCATAAATCAATTTTTGTTGGAATGTATACACACGTTAAAATAAACTAAGTAATGGGGACATTACAAGAAGATGGAGTAGGGAACCATACTAGAAGTAATAATCCATGCAAGTAGCTCCTAGTTCTCGCGTGAAGGAGAATTCACCTAGTTAGGAGCCACAACATAGAGAGCCCTTGGCAAAGATAGGTCATAGCTTGTAGGGAGACAATTGAGGACATCCAAGACCTATTAAGGGAGTTGCTAGTTCAAAATTGGTTACAATTGGATCATACCACTACTTTGACAAGACATGCACAAAGTTCCAAATTTTCTTTCTTTTCAAATCTATAATATTTTTATTATCAAGTCTTTTTGCTATTTTCAATGTAATGCCAACTATGTCCAATGATTGTAGCACTCTAATTACATAGATCCCAAAGTGGTTCACCTTAGCATGCTTTCACCCCCTAGCATTTGAACTACTAGAGCTTTTGTAATTCCATAACTCTGGATTTAGTTTTAGAGATTGAATTGGTGTATATGTTGATTCCTATTTTTTCCACCCATTTACAAACCTCGAAAAAACTATTAACCCTCACTACCACACATCATCATCAATAACTCTAATTTCCACACACATACCTAACTTCCACACATCCCACCTCACTCATTCACACCACCACTCATTTACATCACCTCACTTACTCCCATACCTCAAGCTCACCCCCATGTATAATCCCACTCCCATACATACATACCTCCACTCCTCTAGGGAAAAAAAATAAGGAAAGGAAAATGATATGTGCACTACACTGTGCCTAGGGGTCCTCAAGTTAGGTGTGTCCACTGTTCAAAAATGGTGAGGACATTGATTGCATTAGATTGGTCCTTGTTGTGCCTAAAGTATACAATGTGCCCAAAGCCAATAGAAGATTATATGGCCTTCTTGCTATTTCCAAATGGTCCATATTGCATCATATTGTTCTTAATAAACAAATAACCTTTGCGAGAAAAAAAACATAAGATGAATGCAATATGATTGTGCATGTTGAACCTTGCCAAAAAGCTCTTATCATCTTGTGCTAGCTCAATAAGGAGATGAGCAAAGGACACTATTTTGAAATCACTTAGTAAAGGATGATAGCACTCATGCTTTTCTTCTCTTGGTTAAATGAACAATAAAGTCATTGCCCCTAGTTGTGTGTGAAATGTTGGGGGTTAGAATATATTGCTTGTAAGTATGATTAGAAATTAGATAAAGCTTTTAGAATATATTGCTTATAAGTATGTTTAAAAATTAGACTAAGGTATTAGAATATTCTAGATGCTTACCAAGTGGAAGGTCACTTTTTTAGGAAGATTCAACTCTAGATTAAAAAGTTTTTGGGGGGTTGCTTGGATTTCAACTAGTCGTGGACTTCATCATTTTGAAGAAGAGAAAAAAATCTCATATGTTTTGAAAGAATAAAATTCAAATAGAGATTTATATCACTTCTAATTTTTGTAGTAGTGATAAATGAAAGTAAAGAACCCTTTGAATTCATGAGCATTCCAATCTCTAGTATTGTTAATGGTGTCCTCTATAAAGTTTGATAAGAACAAGTGGGAATTTGATGCTTCTCCTCCATTTTCTCTTTTTGCTTGCTCATGATGTTCTTTGTAGTATGCTCACAATTTCCCAACCATTATGAGTTGTTAATACACGAATATTGCAAATAGTTGTCATTAGCAATTGTTTCTGAATGGTTGATTACATGAGTAAGCATACATTTTTCAATCTGGTGATTTTGTGCAAAGAGGGAAAGAAAACAAAGTATGCAAATTGAAAAAAGCATTCCATGGTGTGAAGCAAGCACTTGGGCTTGGTATGAGAATATATGTGCATACTTGACTACACATGTTTTTTAGAATAGTCCAATTGAAAGCATTCTATATGTCAAATATGAGGGTGATGTACCTCTGATCATTGTAGCTTATGGTAATGACATGTTTCTCACTAGCCCTAATGAGATATGTATTGCTAATTTTAAGGCCAGGTTGAATTCAACATTTATTATGTAAAATTTGGGTCTATTCCATTATTATTTGGGCGCTCATGTTAAGCAATGCCATGGAGTTGTTGCTTTGTGTCAAAGAAAGCATATTGATAGATTATTACAGAGACTTACTCTTGAAGATTGCAAGACTATTGCTAGTCCTATGGAGACAAGTTTAAACTTGAGTCTTCACAATGAAAGAGACTATTGGGGGTAAAGACACCTGTGCCTAGTTGCCCACGTTACACATTGTATATTGTTCTCGCACAACTTTACATAGTAGCCAGCAAACCCCCATCACTATCACTTCATTTTTTTATTCATTCAGTGAGATTGTGAATCAAGGAGGGCCAGCCACACATGGGACACACATTGTGACTATTAGAGTTCCCACATATGGTGTCTCTCTCTATCATGCCCTCTTGCTCCATCCACCATAGCTTTTGTTTTACTCTTGCTTCCTCTTGTGTGCTTCCATTTGGGCTCTACCTTTTAAGTAGTATTAGAGCTTGGACTCGAGAAGCTTCACCTATCATTTGCTTTATGCCACAAAGAAGCTTCAAATCAAGGTTTTATGGTAGCCATTGTTTCTTTCTCCCAAGATATGCATGAAGTTTTCCCTTCTCCCTTCTTATTCTGGCTTACTTCCATCTTGTCAAGGAGCTTTTCAGAGCTTAGCTGAGCCTTATTGAGAGCTTATTGAGGTGAAAGGTAGCCATTTTATCCATTTTGGGTGGATGTTGAGCATGATGTAGAAGTCATGGATCCTATGGGATCTTGATAGTACTTTCATATTTTGGCCATAACTTGTACATATAATATTGGGTTTAGATGTATTTCGAGAGGATACAGAGCATGATGCAAAATTCATGGATACTATGGGACCTTGATAGCACTTTTGCATTTTAGCCATAAATTCTACATACTATATCAAATTTAGATGTACTATAGCTAGAAACAAAGAGCACAATAGGTATAATTTTAAGTAGTCATAGAGTTAATTCTATGTAGTTTTTAGTTTGTTATTTTACATATAGAATAAAATAGTCCTATTTTGGACAGCAAGCATTTAATTGATTTACACTCTATTGATGCTTATGGGGAATGATTACAATGTTGGGATGATGCATTTGTTAGATATGATCAATGCACCACCCTCATTAGGTGCTACCAATGATCCATGGTGCTCAAAGTTGTAAGGCCCCCATTATGAGGAGAAGCCAAATGTGAGCCCGGACATTGGTTGAGTCCTGACTTGTATATCAGATGAGGTCTATGTGACCGGATGGCAAAAAGGTGACTGTTGTGGGTCTAATCTTTGGGTTAGACGGAGTGGTTAAGCTGGTAGCAACTCGAGGCACATTGCATTGAGTTGCGTGGTAAGGGAGTTAAAAGGGGCCCCTATTGTGGGGTCCGGGGGCCGCGGAAGCGGCCCCTGGCTGGGGGGTCCCAGGGGGGCCAGCGGCCCCCCTGGCGGGGGTCCGGGGGCAGCGCCCCCGGCCCGATGGTAAAGGGAATATTCCCTGGAATATTCCCTGGCCGACTAGTGGAGGCTCATATGGTAGGTCGGTCAGCAGGCCGACCTAACGACCTTCGCGGGCTATAAAAGCTAAACCCCTTCGCAGCCATCTTACACTCATCTTTCACCCAGTCAGAGTTGTTGTTCCAGCTAGCCTTAAGCTCTTCACCTATCTTCTGTCTAGATCGCCATCTAAGCTTCACACAGTGGAAGCGCACGGGTGGACAGAGCCATCTTTGTATCAGTTGTTTGGAGTTAAAGAATTTACTGATTCTCCTCTTATCTGTTGTGTACTCTCTATCTCTTTCTCAGATTCTGTTCGCTGCGCCGTGTAATATTTTACATGGTATCAGAGCCCAGGGGGCTCTAGAGATCGGAGAGAGTGCAAGAGGCAAAGGCTTCAACAGCAAAGAGAAACGATGTCGACTCCGGGAAGCAGTTCTGGCGCATCAGGAAGCGGTGCAGGAGGTGGTGCTGCTGTACCGGCTATTCAAACACTGAGGATTCGTCCACCAACCTTCAGCGAAGGCAAGTTAGATGGTACAAACTACACCTTGTGGAAGTTCAAAATTACTACTATCCTTGATTCTTATGAGCTTCTGGAGACTGTGCTGGGGACTGACGCAGAACCACAGCCTACCCCCGACCCATCAAATCCTAGTGTGATGATTCCTCCGAATGCAGATCTTCTACGAGCTTGGAAACGAAGGAATGCAGATGCATTGTGTGCCTTAGTTACAAGCTGTTCTGACAGTGTTTTGACTCTGATTCAGCATACAACCAAAGCGTCAGAGGCTTGGAATGTACTAAGGAGTCAGTATGAAACACGAAACCAAACAAGGATTCAAAACTTGGAGAATCAACTAGCAGCGGAGAAGTTTGCTGAAGGAGAGACGGTTGAAGCATTCATCACTCGGATTAAGAATCTGCGCGACCAGATGGCTGGCGCTGGGATACAAAAGACTAGCGAAGAGCTAGCTCGGAGGTGTCTTCGGATTTGTCCACAAAAGTTTGATGGACTAGTAACTGCCCTTAATACTCAGGTGAGACCTCAAGCTTTGACTTTTGAGGAGTTTTGTGCATTATTAATGGAGGAGGAGTTGAGGCTGAAAGCCCGAGAAGGAAGCAACAATGGAGATGCTGCATTCTCTGCCAATGCAAAAGGCAAAGGTGTTTCCTCCACCAAAAATGATGGTGACAAAAAGAAAAAGGGCGGCAAGAAGAAGTTTCAAGGAGAGTGCTTCTACTGTAAGAAGAAAGGACATGCAATTGCAGATTGTCGTGTCAAGAAGGCAGATGAAAAGAATGGTACCCTTAAAACTAAAGGGAAAGAGACAGCCAATACGGCTGAAGCAGAGTTGGAATTATTCATGGCGACCATTGAGGAAGTGTGCTCCTCGGCGCAAGAAGAATCTACCACTGACTCTTGGGTGTTGGATAGTGGGGCCTCCCGTCACATGACCAACAAGAAAGGTCTATACAGTTCTATGCAGCCTCTACAAGAATCCATCACTGTGACGGTTGGAAATGATGCTAAATGCCCTGCTGCGGGCACAGGTACTATTTCTTTTGTTGCTGCAAATGGTGAAGTCAAAAAGCTTTCAAATGTGTTGTATGTTCCCGAAATCAGGAGAAATCTCTTATCAGTTGCTGCCATAACTGATCTTGGTCATGAAGTGAGGTTCAAGAAGACAGGTGCAGAAATTATTGATAGTGCTGGCACAATTGTTGGCAAAGGAGAAAGAAGGAACAACCTGTATGAGCTAAGTGCTCTTACAGCCACCGCTGGAGTGGGCACAAGTAAGCTTTGGCATGAAAGGTTTGGACACATCGGATTTGCAGTATTGAAGGAGATGCAAAAGCAAGGTATGGTTGCTCACCTACCTACAATAACTGAATTGAAGGAACCATGTGAAGCTTGTATGATGGGCAAGCAACAGAGAAAGGCATTTCCACAAGAAAGCAAGAATAGAGCACATGCTCCTCTAGAGTTGGTGCATGCTGACTTGTGTGGTAAGATGCCTACACAGGCCTTGGGGGGATCTTCTTATTTTATGTTGATTGTCGACGACTACAGTAGGAAGATGTGGGTGTACTTCCTTCGTGATAAGGCTCAAGCTTTTGGTAAGTTTAAAGAATGGCTAATACTTGTTGAGAATGAAACAGGGAAAAGTGTGAAGAAATTTAGAACAGATGGTGGTGGTGAGTTCAACTCAAAGGAGTTTGAAGGCTTTTGCAAGAGCAAAGGTATCAAGCGTCAATTGACAACGCCTCACACACCTCAGCAGAACGGTGTTGTGGAACGCAGGAATCGCACCATTGTGGAGATGGCAAGATGCATGCTAAAGGGCAAGGGATTACCTAACCATTTTTGGGCTGAAGCTGTTAATACTGCAGTCTACATTCTAAATCGGAGCTATACAAAGGCTCTCAAGGGAAAAACACCTCATGAGGCTTACACTGGTAAGAAACCATCTGTCTCACATTTCAGAATTTTTGGATGTGAATGTTATGCACATGTTCCAGATGAGAAGAGAAACAAGTTACAACCAAAAAGCAGAAAATGTATCTTCTTGGGTTATAGTGATGAGCAGAAGGCTTACAAGTTATATGACCAAGAGGCAAAGAAGATCATCGCGAGCCGTGATGTGGTGTTCAAGGAGGAGCCGCATACAGTGGAGGAGGAGAAGGCAAGGTCTTCCACTTTATCATCAAGCGAAGAAGTAGTCCACTATGAACCTGTCCCGAGAGCTATCCCTATCCTTAAGGAGGAGGAAGCATCATCTTCAGATGATGAGGAAAAAGTTCACCAACCTGACATCACCCCACCGGAAAAGCCATTGCCGCGCTGGGTGAAGCAGCTCTATGACCACAATAATCCTATGCCTGCATCTGTTGAGGAGAAGGCAGACGGACCAAGGAGGTCTCAGAGAATAGAGGAGCAAAGGAGGGCTTCTGCTCACATAGTCAACATGGCCTTGATGGTTGAGATTATGAGAGAAGTAAAGGAGCCAACTGACTTAGAAGAAGCACTTGCAGATCCATCATGGAAGGCTGCTATGCAGGCGGAGTATGACAGCATAATGAAGAATGACACTTGGGAGCTAGTGGATCGGCCAGCAAAGCGGAAGATTATTGGCACCAAGTGGATCTGGAAGGTAAAGTACAAGGCTGATGGTACCTTAGAAAAGTACAAAGCTAGACTCGTTGCCCAAGGATTTTCACAAGTTGAAGGGTTTGATTTTCAAGAGTCATTTGCCCCAACTGCCAGAATGACCACTATTCGCACGGTACTTGCAGTGGCTGCCCACAAGAAGTGGCCAGTGTACCAAATGGATGTTAAGTCAGCGTTCTTAAATGGTGACCTCAAGGAGGAGGTGTACGTGGCTCAGCCACCAGGGTTTGAGGCCCCCCATTCTGAGAACAAAGTGTGTAAACTGAAGAAGGCATTGTATGGGCTGAAACAAGCCCCCAGAGCATGGTACCAACGGATAGATAGGTTCTTTTTAAACCTAAACTTCAAAAGATGTGCCTCAGATGCTAACTTGTATGTTTACAGTGATGGTAAAAAGTCTGCAGTGATTGTCCTATATGTGGACGACCTTCTTATTACAGGTGACTATGAAGATATGATCAACCAAACTCGAAAGGCTTTGAGTTTTGAGTTTGAAATGACAGACTTGGGCTTGCTGCACTATTGTTTGGGGATTGAAGTCTGGCAAGAGCCAGGAAAGATCTTCATCTCTCAGAAGAAGTATGCATGGGAGATCTTGAAGGCATTTGGCATGACCGAGTGCAAGGAGATAGCTACACCTATGGAGGTGAATGTAAAGTTATCCGTTGAGGATACATCAGCACTAGCAGACATTGGGAGGTATAGGAGGTTGGTCGGCAGTCTAATCTACTTGTGTAACACCAGACCAGATATCAGTTTTGCTGTTGGTGTTTTGAGCAGGTTCTCAAACAAACCTCATGAGAGTCATTGGAAGGCTGGGATGCGGGTGCTCAGATATTTGAAGAAAACTCTTGACTATGGTATCACATACAGTTTCGGAACTTCTCTTGTGGGGAACTGTGACTCAGATTGGGCAGGAGACATTGATTCCAGGAAGTCAGTTTCTGGTTATTGTTTCTCTTTGGGTTCAGGAATTTTCTCTTGGATTAGTAAGAAGCAACCAACAGTGGCATTGTCTTCTACCGAAGCAGAGTACAAGGCAGCTTGTTTTGCTGCATGTGAGGCCGTATGGTTGAGAAGGATTCTATGGCATATGGGAGTGCAGGATGAAGAACCAACTGTGCTGAGATGTGACAATCAGAGTTGCATCGCCATTGCCAAAAATCCAGTGTTTCATGCACGCACCAAACATATAGAGATCCAGTATCACTATGTGCGTGATTTGATGGAGGATGGGATAGTGGAATTGGTCTACTGTCCAACAGAGGAGAATGGAGCAGATATCTTCACCAAAGCACTTACGAAGGATCTGCTTCAAGTTCATCTTCAGAGACTCGGCATTGGGCCGAGGAGATAGTTCACCTATGGGTGGACATTGAGGGGGGGTGTTAGATATGATCAATGCACCACCCTCATTAGGTGCTACCAATGATCCATGGTGCTCAAAGTTGTAAGGCCCCCATTATGAGGAGAAGCCAAATGTGAGCCCGGACATTGGTTGAGTCCTGACTTGTATATCAGATGAGGTCTATGTGACCGGATGGCAAAAAGGTGACTGTTGTGGGTCTAATCTTTGGGTTAGACGGAGTGGTTAAGCTGGTAGCAACTCGAGGCACATTGCATTGAGTTGCGTGGTAAGGGAGTTAAAAGGGGCCCCTATTGTGGGGTCCGGGGGCCGCGGAAGCGGCCCCTGGCTGGGGGGTCCCAGGGGGGCCAGCGGCCCCCCTGGCGGGGGTCCGGGGGCAGCGCCCCCGGCCCGATGGTAAAGGGAATATTCCCTGGAATATTCCCTGGCCGACTAGTGGAGGCTCATATGGTAGGTCGGTCAGCAGGCCGACCTAACGACCTTCGCGGGCTATAAAAGCTAAACCCCTTCGCAGCCATCTTACACTCATCTTTCACCCAGTCAGAGTTGTTGTTCCAGCTAGCCTTAAGCTCTTCACCTATCTTCTGTCTAGATCGCCATCTAAGCTTCACACAGTGGAAGCGCACGGGTGGACAGAGCCATCTTTGTATCAGTTGTTTGGAGTTAAAGAATTTACTGATTCTCCTCTTATCTGTTGTGTACTCTCTATCTCTTTCTCAGATTCTGTTCGCTGCGCCGTGTAATATTTTACAGCATTGATGCTTTGAAAAGGCTTTTGGATTGATTATTGCTTGATTAGCCTGATGATTGAAATGTTTATTATTGTAATAATAGTTTGGGTAGCAAGCATACAGCAATGAGTTTTATGCTATGAATGCCAATTATACCTACATGGTATTTTGGGTATGCTATATATCTATGCTAATGTCAAACATTGATATGTGAGTTCGAACATGATCAAGATATGCTGTGAAATTTATATTTTAAGCTATATTTGATGTATTTGGACTTTGGTCACTTGCTTTGAGCTTCTATACTTACTCATTTACAAGTACTGAAGCTTCATTGGACACTTATACTCCTAAATTTATTTGTGATATGCTTGGGCTTTCTACATGCTTTGATGTATACATCTTGAGTTTTACTTGCTCACTTTTCATTTCGAATTCACTTCAAGTGGGAGACACTTGTATTTACTTAGCATAGCTTGGTTCTTTAGAGATACTGGGAGTCTCTTGCTTATATACATGCTCAGTTGATATATGCATATACTATTCTTACAGATACTAACTCTAATACATTGATTTTCTTTTGAGAATTCGGATACTTGATACCTTTCATTGTCTATGGATTGTTAATGGTGGATACTTAACATGCAATGGTTGTATGCCTCTAAATATCTGATACTCCATATACTTTGATATCTATTGGTACTTAGTTGGTACACTCCTAGTTGCATTTTAGATATCTCAAGTTGCTACTTAGATTTCCTTAGCAGTGGGGAGCTTGCTTTCTTGGCTATTTATCCACTACTGGATTGACATATACTGCTATCTTTCTTTTAACATTGTTGTAGTTATAGTTTTAAGCATTATTTTAGAGAGCAAATACTTTGCCTTGGCATTCTGCTGATTATACTTTATGGATAGCTATATCCTCATTTTTCCTTGCCCTTTTTCATGAGTTTTGAGGGTTGTTTGGATAAATTTACAATGGGTCACCCTTTTGCCACTCGTTGACATTTGCAAACATTATGGTAGGTTTATCAGTTGACACTACTATCTATAATATTGAAAAGCTTGATGGCAATACCTTCCAACATTGGCACTAAGGGTAATGCTTATGCATTATGAAAGAAGATTTGTAATCTTTATGGTAAACAAAGTTATGCATCTTACTTATGTGAAAAGTGCGGATCTAGAGCATGGCAGGAGCTATGGAGGATGGAAGATGAAGACAAGATTCATGTTGACATAGACAAAGAGAGACCAACTGTTACACTTGAATTAGGTTCCAAAATAGAAGCTTGGACTCATAAAGACAATCTTGTGAAATGGACTGACACTAACAAGACACTAAGTGAAAGTACAAAGCATCATGATATTGTATTCATTCCACATGAAAGTGATAGTCAAGTACAATGCTTTATAGTAGCTAGGTAGGTAGCATTGTGCACCACTGTGCTTATGGGATTCAGACGTCTCTTCCTAGAGCATACATCATTTGTCATTTCTCAACACCCCCCCCCTCAATGATGAGTTCCTACACTTGTTGGCTTTTGCCCCCTTCATGATGACATGGCCCGAGAGACTAGCTCATAGGCAACTCATAGGCAGCCTAGTCAAGTTAAAGCTTAAAAATTTACATTTTTTGCAAGGGTTTTTATAGAGCAAATACACTAAGGGAGAAACATATAAAAGATACAATGAAAATTTCTTTTAGAATAATCTGTCAGAGTTGTTGATGGTAGCGGAAGCAGCATCTTCTTCTTCTTCTTCTTCTTCTTCTTCATTCCATGAATTGGTTCTAGTGGTGATCATTTTGCCTCTATTGTGCTCTTTTCTTGTGGAAACATTCACTAGTAGCTATATGGTGAGTCTTATCACAATAATGATATGTCATACAATTTTTGTTGTCGGTGTTGAATCCTTGACCTCTTCCTTTGGGTCCAACAGGTCCTTTGGTGTATGAGAGATTTTCCCTAGATGATGGAACACCATCTTTTGCATTCTTGTTCTTTTGTTTGTTCTCTTAATCAAGAAGAGAGTGCTCACTAACTTTAAGTGAGAAACTTGGAACATTACTTAGGGTGGACACAAGATTCTCATAGGGATCCTTATTTACACTTGCAAGTAGGACGGCTATTGCTTCATCTTTATCAATATTCATATTAAGAGTTGCAAGCTTGGTTTTTAGGCTCTTGAACTTGTTAATGTGTATGGTCATGGAAGCACTATCTTTTATATCCAGTTTATAAAACTGCATGAGTAATTTTACCTTTGAATTTTTTGCTTGGGTACCAAACATCCTTTTAAGTTCCTCCCAAGCAGTTCTAGCATCTCTAATGCTAGAGATATGATGTAGCACATCATCACTTAGTCCCCAGGCAATGATGCCTAATGCCTTGTTATTCATCTTCTTCCATTATTTGGTTTTGGGTGGAGCTACTGCAAGGATCCCGCTTTTTGAATCTTCTTTCTCGTCATCTACATCACCTTCATCATCTTCAAAGATATCCCAAAGGTCTTTCCTAATGAGGTGGTACATGGTCTTTTCCTTCCAGGTATGGAAAACTTCTCCATTGAAATTTGCTATTGGCTCAAGCTCTGTCATGTTGATAAGCTTCAATTAACTAGCAAAAGAGTTGTATTTCAATGTGTCAGGAGACACAAGTGCAAGGTAGTATGAAGACACACTCTACAGTATCAAGAGATACTATGTCTGGTCTTGAGCTTGAATCTTCTTCCTACTTGATGCTGATTCTTGATGCTTGTCTTTGAACTTGAGTTTAGCAATAGTAGCAGATCTGAGTAACGGTACCTGGTTTTGCCAAATGGATTTGAGAATGGAGTGAAGAAAGAAGCTTGAATGTTAATGGTTATGGTGTTTATTAGGGTTTGCACAAGCAACTGATTTTTTGGATGACACAACGACGATTACAGTGGATAATTCAGTCAAATGTTTGATGGAAAGGAAGCTTAGAAGTCACCCTTCATATGCCCTATGATCAGGGGAGGAACTGCAGCGTGCAAGCAGAGATCAAGCTGTACAAATTTAGGCATGTGCATGAATTCTAGCGATCACAAATTTTGGCAATGTCGGCGCATAGAGTGGCCAATGTTGATCTATAAGGTTGTACAAAGTTGCGCCTTGAGTTGCTGAAAAATCCTCATAAGAAGTTATAATGAGATATGGCCACTACTATGAGATCCAAGAGCTCAAATGGCTATAGGTCCTATTTGGCTATGGAGGACACGTAGAACCAAAGTTGACATAGTTGACAATGCTGAGCTATAGATGACCTAATGTTGAGCTTTGAGTTCCATCAAACACAAGCACTTGGAATAATCATCCAAATCACATCCAACAATCATTTTAATGCAAAAGCATTTAGGACGTTATTTTTTCAATTAAAAAAACAATGGTATTCTTTCCCAAACATTGTAGGAATAGTCGCGATAACCTCTTCATCGTGTATTCGCTCTCCCCCTTGGGATTAGGAGCGGTTCTATGTAAAATTTACCTAACACACCCTTCTTTTGGCTAAGGCACATGTTAAGGTTTCAAACACTGTACAAGACAATGGTTCTACTAATCACTTACATTGATTGATAACCTAGCCTTCTTCCCAACAAGTACAAAATCTACGGTCTTTCCCTTGACTCGCTGGGCTCTCCTAACCCCTTCAGCTCTCTAATTGCCTTTGAGGCTCGAAGTTGTTTGTATCTAGCACATTCATGAATAGGATTGATAAACATAGTCACTATTGGCGGATCTCAAGACATTGTAGTTTTTAATCTCTTGACCTTCGGAGAATCTTCTTGGGGAGTTCTCTCTCTTTCTCTTTGTCACTCCCTCTCTCTCTCCCTCTTCTTCTTATTCTTTCTCTTCTCACATCTCTTCCTTCTCTCCCTCTCTCTCATTCTCTCTCCTCTCTCTCTCTCTCTCTCTTACCCTCTCTCTCTCTTCGCCCAAGCAACATCCATGCATTTTGTCCTTCCCCTTTTGCTTACGATGGGGAAAGGGGGGGTTTTATAGCAGGGAAGGGGGTTATTATTGGGGGGGCATGTGAAAGAGGTGGAGTGGTGGTGGTCTTTCCCCACCCACCACCTATCATAGAGCATGGTGGACAATTAAAGAGGGGGGGTTTTAGTAGGCATGTGGCCTTGGCTTTAGTGACATTGACTTTCTCGCCCTCGACATCATCTCCAACTTAATCTCCATCGTCATAATCATTGTCATATTGTCCTTCATGTCATTGCTTATTTCACCGCTCTTTTAGTCATTGTCACATCATCCTCCACTTTCTCTTCTCCCCCCCCTTCCCCCACCACATGTCGGCGATGATAGGGGGGATGCAAATTTTTTTTTATTAATATTATTAATAAGGGAAGGGGGTGGTGGTTCCCACGTGGGTGGTGATATTATATCCTCTCCCCCTTAGAGAACTCGAGATGTCCTCATCTTGGAAGAATTGGGGAAGACAAGCATCAGTGGGGCTTAGGACCTGTGGGTTAGGACCCACATCATGCATCCACTGTGCCCCTCGTAATGACTCAAGTAGTGCAACTCATATTATTGCAATTAACCATGGTACAAGAGTAGGATTTATTACAATACAAGTTGTATTACATGTTGATAAAATTTGCTAATCATCCTGAAAAGGTGTAGTGGGTTCTAAGTCTTTGTATTCATATGATTCCTCTATATATCCATAGATTGTGCCTGTGTAGCTTTGTTTCCTTGGGGGACTTGATATCTTCTAGGGCAGTCTGCTTAGCTCATTGCAATGGAAGCATTGATGGTAGGGTCATCTCCTACAGATGTGCCCTATCTCTCCGCATGTGTGGCATCTCTTGCCCTGATCTTGGGAATCATCTTTGCCACAATTGCATGAATTAAGTTCTTGGACGATTGACTTTGCTTGAAGTAATGCATCTTGCAAGTTCGTTGGACACATTGCTTCAAGATGGTGGTTTAGACGAGTGTTCAGGCCATGGCAAAACTTGGATACTTGCTACGGAATATCCATAGGCGGTGTGTATTTTAGTAGGGTTACAAACTTTGAGCAGTAGGCTTCCAAGGTTAATTTTAGCTACTTGAGCTTGAAGAATTTATTCATCCTCAAAGTCTGCTAGGTCAGTGGAAGGTATCATCTGAGTACAACATCTTTTAGCTGGCCCAAGTAACAACGGCTTCAGAAACACCTTGATCTTTGCACCATTGCTTCCACTGTATCTGAGCCTAGCCAGCTAGCTTCAGCTTGGCTATCATTGCTTGATTGGTAGAGACAATTCCCAAAGTAGAGAGATAGTCATCCATCGACTCAATCCATATCTCCACCTTCGCTCCAACATCTATCCCTTCTCCATCAAACTCGAGTGCCTTAATTTGCTTGAGAAGAAATCTCTTCTCTTGCATATCAGCATTTGTGGGCGCAGAAGGTGCTTGACAATAAAGCCATACCACTTAGGTTACTATCTTTAGGATATAGCTACGAACCATACATTAATCAGCCACACATCATTACGAAGTTTTGCTCTGATACCAATTGTAAAATGCCCGCTTATTGGCTGCCCAAGCATGTTTTAGTTGTCCATTGAGAAATGAATCTAAGTGTCATTGCCTGGTACTCCCATGGAATGTTCCGAGGTTTTTTGCCTAGGGCTTCCCGAGTCTGCCTTGCAACGGAACGCTTGCGGCCGAAGAACCCACTAGGATTGACCTGAAACTTGAGTCTGTAGTGGTCAAGGTCTCTTGATAGTATTCTAGCGTCGGGTCTTGGACATCCTACTTTACGTAGAGATACCCAAGCTGAAGCAGACCCATGCCACACTTGGTTCAAGGAGAATGGGAAGCGAGAGGGATGCACTGCTCAACCTCTCTACGCATAGGAGGGTCCCCTAAAATGGCATGTATCAGGTTTTAACTTAACAATACCTAAAGTCGAACGGCAATAAAACCTCGTGAGAAGTCTTCGAGTTCTTTGGGACCACCCTGCCATAGGACGGACCCGTCGGGTGTTGCATCCACCTGCTTCCTTGATAGCTTTAGTTTTCTAATTAGGTCCTATCACATTTATGTGTGACATTTAAAATCATCTTCCTTAATTATGCCTTTTAGGGAACGGGGTTCATTCGTGTAATCTATGGCACAGACACAAAAATAGGGTAAAACTAAATATAATAAGTGATAAGTCAGTGGCCATGTGGGTATCATAATGACCACCAACATGCTAAGTGTAGATGTGCGGATCCATCTAGCCAGGCGGTCCATCATCAATGTCCGCACATGTTGAGCTTGCCATCTCAACATTTGGTACTTAGGTTGAAGATGAAGATATGGTTGCTGTGACTCTGAATGGATTGGGTCCAGAGTACAAGTCTTTTGATACTTCTGTGTTTGTGCGGGCTGAAATTCATGATTTCAATGAACTGGTTGCATTGCTTATCCATGAGGAGGTTAAACTTGGCTTGGCCCACAGGGTCAACCAGTTCCAAAAGCAAGGATGCAATCTTTTATTCCAATCAATGCGGCCATGGCAGCCATGGTAGAGGCTATGGTTCTAGCAGAGGAGGCCATCAAAATGCATCCAATGGCAATAACAACTAGCAGGTACTGAATGCAAGAGGTGGTGGAAACTTTAGAGGCAGGGGGAGATCTAGCCCTAGAGGTAGAGGCTCTTGGCAGCAGCATCGTCCATCTGACAATTCGAATAAGGATAAGGATTGTCATTACTGCGGGAAGTATGGTCATATTGCCAAGGACTGCTTGAAGAAGCAAGGCAATCAAAAGGGAAAACATCATAGACATTTTGCTATGTCCAGTTAGGCAGATGATGCTTCAGGAGATAGATTGTTTACCATGCGGTATGTGAAAGATAGGGCTGCTGAAAAATCCACTAATGATACAGTATGGTACATTGATTCAAGGGCATCGAATCATGTGACCCCTCACGATGATTGGTTCACAGACATGGTAGTTGAAAGACATGGCTATGTATGCACAGGTGATGACACCCAACATAGCATTGAGCATAAAGGAAAAATGCTTCTTGTGGTTCATGATGCTAAACAAAGAAAATTGCATGATGTACTGCATATCCCATCGATAACGAATAACTTACTATCTATAGGATAGATGACAGAGTAGAACTTGCATGTTAGGTTCAATAAGCATGGATGCTTTATTGAAGAGTTTGGAAATGGTTGCAAGTTGATTGCTCATGATCACAGGAATGGAAAAATGTTCTCTTGATGCCACTTTGCCAGAGCTGAATTCAGCTATGTTTGCCCATGGTTCTGGCATTGCTAGAGATTTGGAAATTTGGCATAAGAGAGTGGGACATGTGAATTTGCAGTAGTTGCAAATTATGCAGAAAAAAAAGCTTGTTACAAGTTTACCCAAGCTCCAATACACAAACATTGGTCATAGTATGCGATGCTTGCCAATTTGGCAAGTAGTCGAGGTTGCCATTTGTTAGGAATGTACAACATAGTACACGTCCATTGCAGTTAGTGCACTCTGATGTCTGGGGGCCAGTCCATAATGCATTTATGGGAGGCTCGAAGTACTATGTGACATTTATTGATGATTAGATTCGCTATACTTGGGTGTATATTCTATAGACAAAGGATGAGGTGTTTGCTATTTTTCAGCAGTTTGAAAAGCAAGTTGAAAAGGAATTTGACTGCTATATCTCTTGCTTGAGATCAGATAGCGGTGGGGAGTATGTATTAAATGAGTTTGCCAAATTTTTTGGCTGAAAATGGCATACATAGGCAGCTTACCTATAGCTATACTCCACAAGAGAATGGAGGGGATGAGCGTAAAAACAGGGTATTGATGGAAGCTGCTTGTGCCATGATGAATGAGAAGAAGATACCACTCTATTATTGGGCTGAGGCCATTAGGATAGCCATATATATGTTGAATTGGACTCCCACTACAGGTATTTATGAGATGACACCATTTGAGAAGCTGTATGGCTATAAGCCGGATGTAAGTCACATGAAAGTCTTTGATTGTCTTGTTTATGTGCACATCCTAGATGAGAAAAGGAAGAAGTTGGATCCAAAAGCGCATAAGTGTGTTTTCATTGGATATTCGTAGGAGAAGAAGGCATACAAATGTTATGATCCCTCTACTAAGGAGACTTTGGTGAGCAGGGATGTTATCTTTGATGAGATGGCTTCTTGGTATGTATCACCGACTGCAGTGCCATCGAATACGCCTTGTACTCATGTATCTATAACTGATTTGCAGTAGAGTACTGCTATGATAGGTCCTAGTGGTCAGATGGTATCTCCATGGACATGGAGATTGCGGAGCTCTCGCTCACCGTCCACTGACACCACTATGTTAGTGAGGGGGAGACATGATGTAGTGTGGACATCAAAGGAAAAGGAAAAGTCATTGATGATATATCTGATGTGATGACACCTAGCAAGATGACTTTAGGCTATGACTCAATTAATAGTCTAGACAATGAACTTGGTATTTCAATTGTGTATACGCCTAGTACTAGGCAGAATAGGTACATCCCGCCTCATGAGAGAGGGGAATTGAGCAGTGCACCATAGCCGAGATGCTCGTAGAGGGTCAGATATCCTATTGACAAGTTGATGCACAATGGCTACTTCGCAAAGCATTATGCTTACATGACAAAAGTGATGGAGATCAAAGAACCAAGTACATATGCTGAAGTAGTAAAAGATGAGAACTGGTGTGCAGCTATGGATGAAGAAATGAATGCCTTGGCCGAAAGTAAAACATGGGATCTTGTGCCACTGCCTAAAGGGAAAAAAACCATTGACTGCTAATGGGTTAAAAAAATCAAATGTAAGTCGGATGGCAGTGTGGAAAGGTACAAAGCTAGGCTAGTTGCTAAGGGGTATGCCCAACAGTATGGACTCAATTATGAGGAAACATTCAGCCCTGTTGCCAAGATGGCAACCATACGCACTATGATTGCCTTTGTTGTTGCTAGAGGCTAGAAATTGCAATAGATGGATGGGAAGAATGCATTCCTCAATGGTGACTTGGCAAAGGATGTCTATATGGGTCAGTTGAAAGGGTACATACACCCTGATTTTCAGCACTATGTATGCAAGCTGAAAAAAGTATTGTACGGACTGAAGTAGGCTTCGAGAGCCTGGCATGCAAGGATCAGTAACTACATGCATAGCTTGGAATTTGCTATTGCTAGGGCTGATCGTAGCCTATTTATGAAAAAGACTTGGTAGTGCTGGTCATATATGTTGATGATTTGATAATCACTAGTGATGATGACTTGGGCATACAGCATGTAATGAAGATGCTGAAAACTGAATTTGACATGAAAGACTTAAGTGATTTGAAGTATTTCTTCGGCATTGAGGTGGTTACAGCTGAAAATGGTTTATGGTTGATGCAGAAGCACTATGCCATGGAAATGCTGAAGAAGTATGGCATGGCTGAATGCAAACCACTGGATACACCACTTGATCAGAATGTAAAGTTAGAAATGAGCACTGGGTTGAAGTTGGGGATGTGACTATGTACAGGTAGATGGTTAGTGGTCTGATTTACTTGACCATCACTAGGCCTGATTTGAGCTATGCTTTAGGGCTCATAAGCCAGTTTATGGAAAATCCTTGGAAGCCGCACTTGGATGTGGTTAGATACATTATGAGATATGTTAAGTCCACTGTAGATTATGGGTTGTTCTATGTGAGAGGTAAGCCCTTGAAATTGGTTGGATACACAGATGTAGATTGGGTAGGATGCTCATATGACCGTAGATCTATGAGTGGCTATGCTTTCAGGTTTGGAAGCGGAATGATCAGCTGGAGCAGTAAGAAGCAGCCTATGATTGCTTTATTGAGTACTGAGGCAAAGTACAGGGGTGCCACATTGGCAGCATGTGAGATTGCATGGTTGCTTAAGCTTATGGCTGATTTGGATATATAGGTAGATGCTCTAGTGACTCTGCTATGTGACAATCTTAGTAGTGTATTCCTGGCCATGAATCCAGTATATCATGCTAGGACAAAACACATTGAGGTACACTACCACTTCATCAGAGAGATGGTTCTTGCATGAAGAGTTGATCTCATGCATATGAAGATTGATGAACAGGTTGCAGATATCTTTACCAAGTCTCTGGGTAAAGATAAGTTCAGTGTTTTCAGACAGCTGCTTGGTGTACAGATGCTGTCTTGAGCTTGAGGGGGAGTGTTAGACTTCAAGATCATCGTTTTGTCTTTGGTATAATTATACCCGGCACTTGAGTTTTCAAGATGTACGACATGATGCATACATTAAATAAGTCGGTGCTTACGACTTAGTTGTTTGGTGTGAATGGTCCTTGTGACCTTAGGTTGTAAACAGTCTTTTGACTTATGAAAATATATACAATGGAATATACGTGACAAGAATAGGCTTCTCACTATGTGTTAGCTCTAATCTCTCTCTCTAACTTTTATCAAGATACAATAGATGCAGCAGGTGTTACCACTCTTACTAGTGGTGAGGTACATGCAGTTACCCATGATGGTTCAATTGAGCATGTACTCCTATCATCTTGTTTCCCTACAGCTTACTTGCTTAATGATCAAGCCTATGTCTTTGATTGATTGTTGGATTCTTCAACCTCTTGTCATGTTACCCCTCATAGAGCATGGTTCTCTTCTGATGGGACCTAAAATGGGCCGGGCACTGGCTATGGCACTAGCCGGACCTCATACTCATAACAGACAAACACACCCTCATGGCCTCGCGGGCAAGGAGTGTCTATCTACTGCTAAAGGACTAAAGCCTAATCTATGCGTTTATAGTTTTGTAGTCCAACATTTCCCTTTCTATAAACTCCACAAAGGGAGAACCCATACACATTGGCAATAAATACCACGATAATCACATACATGGGGGGCAACCTCTCGGTAGAATCACCGCGGCCTCACTGCAACTCTTCTACATCGCAGGGATTGGCCCCTTGATGTACTACTCAACATACAAAAAAAATGAACAAACTCCACTCTTTCATTTTAAATGCTTTCTAGGAGATACCATGTGTCCTCACTAAATACTTCCCCAAGAAATGAACGTCTATCCTACGGCTTAGGATGCCTTTCCACACTCAAGCATGGGTCATCATCATTGAAAATAGGTGCTATGCATCTAGTCTTTTTATTCTGACACCATGGTTAACATGCACACGAAAAAGTGGATGATTCTAAAGTGCTCAAACATAAATTTCAATCAGACACATGTGGTGCACAACCAGGCTTTATAATGCATTTACTAACCTGTTGTAGCGATGTAAGGATAGCATTGAGATCACACTCGTGCTATTATCCTCTTAATAAAAATACCAAAACCTCTACGTCATGAAATGCATCAGAAAATCAACAACAATCAGCACGCAAATCACACCATTCAAACATCCCAACCTCCTACATTTAGGTATTGCTTTCGTTGCATAGGTGTAGAGGTTCATTTTGTCATGTTTTGATGTGTAAAAAGCAATAAATCACAAACTTTGACAAGGAGATAGGGAAAAGTGAGGCAAAACCTCACGCTTTGCCACTACCACACATCCACAAACAATCATTATATTTTTTCTTATTTTTCCAAGACGTATTTCTAAAATTTTCCTTATTTTTTCTATTTTCTTGATTTATTTGTCAATAAAATATAATATTTTCTGATTTTTCTTGTTCCAATCACCTCAACATACTAACATTCAATTTATCTTCCATTTTTCCCCCATGGGAACATATTACTCCCCCCCGAAATGGAAAAACTACCATTTTATCGCTTAAAAACCGCATTTCGAGTTTACGAGAATTAAATAAAGCATGTAAATCATTGCAAAATCAAAATTTTCTGATACACAACACTTAATCATGGTGCAACCAGCACTCAACCAAATTTTCATCCAATAAAAACATAATTACCATCATAAATTATAAAAAAACTTCATTTTTTTTCATAAATATGATAATACCGTGTTTTTACGTAACCCGAGACGCCTTAAATGCATGCATAACCAGCAAACCGAGCCTCCATTGCTCTCAATCCAATGCTACACTTCAATCTTCAGCATCTCCATCAATCTCCATCACCATTTCCTTCATTTTTCCACCCGGTTCCTTCTTCAAGAGAGTACACATGAACAACCCATAGAGAAGAGAGAGAGGGAGGAGAGAGAAAGACTATATTATGTTCTCTTCATCCAGATAGCCATTTCTCGCGCGAAGACCGGTGATATGATTAGCCAAGAGGGAGAAGTTGAGGTCCAATGTCTGTTGGATGGGTTGCTCAGAGCCTCCATGGATGATCATGAGGGAGGAGGACGCATTTTTTGGCTGTTTTGTTCACGCCATTTTTCTCCACACTTCCTCACGATTTGATCATAAAATTTGGGAGAGGGGGGGTTAAAAGGTCCCAAATGGCACCCCCCTTTGGTCCAAGTTGTGTCCACCCTTTCGTATCTTGGCCAATTTGTGGCCTCTTCCTCGTCCGGACTCCGTTTCAGCCCCCTCTGAAAAATCCTACACATCCGTCTTGACATCCCACACTGACTGGCAGCTCCTAACATCCCGTACGCCATTCGAAAAAATTATCAAAAATCCACAAGTATTGCTCGGGTGCCTTTTAAAAGCCGTCTTTCACTTGCTGCTTAAAATCGTCCTAGTTGCAATCATTGCCTTCGATGTTAAATATTTTTCCTCTAAATTCCAGATTTTTTGGCAAATTTTAGGCATATACCGGGCTCAAAACTCTGCTTTCATTGGCGACCATGGGATAGGACGACTCAGCCTGTTGAATCCCACAACAGATCTGCACAAAACAACCAAAGGAAGCATCAAGCTGGTACAAAATAGATACATGTTAAAACACAGCACAATGCTCACCCTACCCCCTGACAAAACCAAGGCATGAAATCCACAAGGATTAGGCCTAGCATAATCTAATAGAAGGTCCCAATCTAGTCACTAACCGATTGCTCCAACACGACCAAACTAAAAAGAACTATTAAAGAAGTCACCCTAAGTGGTGGTCTGAACTTCCTACCTAACTAAGGACAACACAACCAGGAGCTCCTACTAGGCGAGGACTCCTATAGCCTGATCAAGAAGTATTTTCTTTTAGCACATTTCTTCTTTTAGGTTTTTATGTTTCCCCATACTCGGGCATGCAAAAAGGAGGGAGCTGAGCGTAGTGACCCAAGGAGAACAGGGCATCGGCTTCAAGTCCTGTCTTGGTACCCAAGAACCTACCAAGCTCTTGCAAGGCGACACTTGATCCTTTTTTGATGCTCACTTTTATTTTCGCTCCAACCTTCCTTACTTTCTTCTTTTCTAGTGAGACGCCACCCCTAGGAAGACAAGGCATCGGCCCCGGGTCTGACTCGTCCCCAGGAACCTACCAGGCCTTCGCGACGCGATGAGATCAACTGCTTATAAATTTCCCTTTCTGTTCCTTTCTATTTTTATAGGGGTTAGAACTCTTTTTTACACACCTTTGTATATATTCATTGTCTTTCATATTTTTAGGGTTTCTTTTACTCTCTATCATAATCATTTTTCCTCCGGCAGGCTTCGCTAACTGCCTCACAACTAACAAGAACTCCTAGAACAGCTGCCTAGCAGGCTAGCAGAACAGAATCACTAGAACTGCCTTCTAAAACAGGTCTTTCAATGCCTGGCAATGTCTTTACAAGAGGCAATGACTACTCAACCCTCCTTCAGACATAACTAATCTAAACCTAGGACTTCATGCCTTGGACGCCGGTCTCCAACAAGAAAATAAAATCCCCTACAAGTACACAGATACATATAGCATAAAAAACACGTTACTCGTAAATGAGAAATATCACCTGGATAGGGCCATGAGAAGTCTCCGCGCGACATAGGTTCCTTCCAAGCTCTTCTTTAAACCTGTTTAGCACAGTACTAAAACAAGAAACCATTAACCAAACTCGTACTAAACAGACGACTGGCCCTCTTGGCCTAATGGAATAAATCACTTCACTACAAAAACTGATTGGCCCTCTTGGACTAACGAAATAACACATTTAAAACCTCGCAAAACTGGTCCTCTTGGCCTAACAGGATCAAACAGAATAGCACCTACACATTCCTTTCCGAAATAACACATATATACAATAATATGCTCCTTTCCAAGGAGAAAAAATAGGGCTCACACCCCTAAACTAAATGCATAAGATTATGCCCCATCCCTCCTGCATATATAGCAAGAGGCGTACATATAACATATTGTCTAATCAGCCTATGGGTCCAAGATAACAATGATAGATCGGTCTCAGCTACTCTTTGCATCACCCATATCAACCATAGCCTGCCATATATTGCATACTCTGATAACATTCCCCACAAGCGATCGGGTCCTGTCTCATTATTGATAGCAATATCCTGCTGAGATATCAAGCTCCACTCCTGATATGCCAGGGTGACTATTGTGCATTTATGTCACCGACTTGTCAGTAGATGCGGTTGGTACACCGCCCATGAATAATAGCTAGATGACAGCTATCCTTATCTACTCTAGTTCGTGGCTCAGTTAGTATGCCACCTTAGTTAGTTGAGTTTGGTTTGAGACCCATATATAGGGTTCTTCTATTTCTATGTACTTGAGTTCTTTTGGCTTACACAACTAAGAAGAGAAAAACTGTTTTCAGCCTCCACCCTTGTGTGTATTCCCCCATTGTGCATGCAAAAAAGCTACAAGTGAGACTCCTTCCTTCTCTCCACAATCTTGACATGGTATCAGAGTCTTATTCGTGGTAAGGAGCTCAAGAAAGCAAGCCAAGTTCGCGGTGTTCTGGTAAGAGGATGAGTGTTGCTTTCATTTTTCTGTTTTGGGAGCAAGTCTCTGCAGGTAGCACAACCGAAAAGTGCAAGAGTGCACTATCTTAGGTTGAGACGCCCTTCGCGGTGAAGCAAGAGGGCAGTATATGCTGCGGGCAAGGGCTTTAGCCCTTGGTGACCTTGTTTTTTTGTTTTGAGGCCATTTCGGGGCCTGTTTTGGAGGCGGAAGTTTTCTGCACGCACTCAGGAAAAGGCCCGATTTTATGCTGTGCGACCATTGTTCTACAGGTCGGTGAAAAGTTACTCTAGAAATTGCATTGTATGCCTGTGCATAGAGACATTGGGAGTTATAGAATCATCCTTGTTGCTTGTTGATGCAAAATCGTCACTAGGAAGTGACTGTGTGGTCAAATACCACTTTCGTCAGTTTTGCAGATTTGCCCTTGTGAAGCTGAAGCTGTGTTCTTTGCAGTGACAATTTTTTGCAGTGTTCTGTAATGGCGTCTGATTCTCTTTCACAGATTGTCACTGAAAAGCTTGACAAGAACAACTTCCAAGTATGGAAGTTTAGAATGACGAATTTCCTTATGGGAAAAGGATATTGGGAATTTATTGCAGGAAATGAAGAAGAACCAGTTCTTCCTGATGTTCCCAATCAACAGCAAATGCAGACATTTAAAGCATGACATGAGAGAGCTAGGAAAGTTATGTACTGGCTTTCTATCAGTATTTCAGACTCTATGATTGTGCATATTCAAGATGCAAGTACGCCCAAGGAGGCATGGGATACTTTGTAAAAAATGTATAGCACAAATACGTAAGCCAGGAAAATGCAGCTCAAGCAAGAGTTGCATAATGTGCAAAGAGAAAATATGAGCATCAATGACTACCACATGAAGGTGAAGAAGATTGCAGATGCACTTGCTTCCATTGGGTCGCCAGTGGAAGATGATGATTTAGTTTCTGTGACCTTGAATGGTCTAGGAAAGGATTATGCACAGTTCCGAACATCCATTTCCGTCCGTGAAAGATTTCCTGATTTTGAGGAGTTGATTGCTCTTCTAATTTCTGAGGAGCAGAGATATGGTGGTGCATCTTCTTCAGGAGGAACTTCAAAAGAAGCTGTCTTCTACTCAAATGCTGGAAGAGGTAGAGGCAGAGGTAGAGGAGGCTGATCTGGAGGCCGTGGTAGAAATGAGAATATGTAGCAAACTCAAGAAAACCAGTCCTATGGAGGAGGACGTGGTAACTCTAGAGGCAGGGGGAGCCAAAGAGGTCGTGGAGGATGGCAGAGAGGCCAAAATGCAAACAACAATGTTGAATGCTACTACTGTGGTAAAATGGGTCATATGGCTAAAGACTGCTATGAAAAGCAGAATGACATCATGAATGGAAAATTGCAACAAGGGAATTATGCATCTTCTAGTAGACAGGGTGATGACAAAAATGAGCATTTGTTTATGGTGCAACACATGAACAATTCTGTGACAAGTGCAGAAGAAAGCAACGATGTATGGTATGATGACTCAGGTGCATCAAACCACATGACAGGTCATGCAGAATGGATGGAGGATGCAAGGAAAATGGAAAAACCAGGATTTGTGGAGACTGGTGATAATACTACACATCCTATTGTGTAGATTGGAAAAATTCCTTTGTCTATGCAGGATGGGAAAAAGAAATACATGTCCGATGTATTTCATGTTCCAAATATCACCAAGAATCTAGTTTCTGTTGGTCAAATGGTTGAGCAGGGCTTGCAAGTCAGATTTAATCCTCATGGATGCCTTGTTGAGGACATGAAAAATAAAGGTCGCTTGATAGCAAAAGGAAAGAAGAAGGGCAGAATGTTTACATTGGATGCAGACATGGCTGAATTGAGTGCAGCAATGTTTGCACATGGGACCAGTGTAGTTGTAGATGTTGATATCTGGCATAAACGCATTGGTCATGTTAATGTACATCGACTTAAATCAATGCAGGCCCAAAATATTGTTTCAAGATTGCCTAAATTCAAGGTTGCAGAAATGCATAAGGTATGTGAAGCCTGCCAATTTGAAAAATAGGCAAGGAAACCATTTCCTAGACATGTTCAAGAGAGTAAGAAGCCATTGGAATTAATCCACTCTGATGTGTGGACTACTAAAGCTGCATCTCTTGGAGGCTATCATTATTTTGTCACTTTTATTGATGACTATAGCAGAAAAGTTTGGGTGTATTTTATGAAAAAGAAAAGAAAAGTTTTTGGGCATTTCAAAACTCTTAAAGCTATAGTTGAAAAAGAAACAGGCCTGCAAATAAAATGCCTAACGTCAGATGGAGGGGGAGAGTACCTCTCAAATGAGTTTGCAAGGTTCCTGCAGGAGCATGGCATAAAGCAACAATATTCATGCAGTCATACCCCACAACAAAATGGAATTGCAGAAAGGAAAAACAGGCATATTGGAGAGGTATCTTGTGCCATGCTCAATGAAAAAGACTTGCCAGATTTTTATTGGGTTGAAGCAGTTGCTACAACAGTCTACATAATGAACAGGACTCCCACTGCAGCAATACATGGGATGACTCCAGAGGAGAGGTATATTGGTAGAAAACCAGATATTTCTCATTTGAAGATTTTTGGTTGCATTGCCTATGTTCATGTGCCAGATGAGTTGAGATCCAAGTTGGATGCAAAAGCTGAGAAGTGCATCTTTATTGGTTACTCTCTGCAGCAGAAAGGGTATAGATGCTATAACCCTTCTACTCGTAAGTTTACAGTGAGCAGAGATGTTGCTTTTGATGAGATGAGTAGCTGGTATAAACCAGTAAATGTGATTGATGATGTAGATGGAAAAAATGGTAATGCTGCACAGAATTCACAGCAGCAGTCACAAAATATTAGTGGACCTGGAACATCCTCTAGCAGTGGTTCACATTCTTCGCCATGGATAGGCAGATTGAGATCAGGAGAATCTTCTCAAAGCAATGCAGATAGTGGTATTCAGGTATCACGAAAAGGAAAAAAGAAGGTAGATCAGCCCATGTTTGATGTGAATGCAGGTCACTCTTATGTGGATGGTGAATCCAGTGGCTCAGAACAAAGCATTGATAATGAGTTGGGTATTCCTTCTATTGTTACACCTGGAGTAAGGAGGACCAAGGATGTTTTGAGAGCACCTGGCAGTGAACCTACTTTGCACAGGTCTACCAGAGTTAGGTATCCTGTGGATAGGCTGAAATATGATGGATTTACAGCCATTCACTATGCATATATAGTCAAAGTGATACATGAACTAGAACCCACTTCTTTTGAGCAAGCCATGGGAAAAGAAAAATGGGAGAAAGCCATGGATGAAGAAATGGATGCCTTGGAAGTAAATGCTACATGGGAATTGGTACCTTTGCCTAAAGATAAGAATGCAATTGGCTGTAAGTGGGTTTATAAGGTGAAGCACAATGCAGATGGTTCTGTGAACAGATAAAAGGCAAGATTAGTAGTCAAGGGGTATGCACAAACATATGGCATTGATTATGAAGAAACATTCAGTCCGGTTGCAAGGATAGCAACCGTAAGAGCAGTCATTGCTATGGCTGCATCAAAGGAATGGTCTTTACATCAGATGGATGTAAAGAATGCCTTCTTGCATGGTGATTTGCAAGAAGAGGTATATATGGAGCAGCCACCAGGTTATGTGCATGCTGTTTATCTTGAGTTTGTTTGCAGGTTGAAGAAAGCATTGTATGGCTTGAAGCAAGCACCTAGAGCATGGTTTGACAAGATAGGACAGTATCTTGTCACTATTGGCTTTCAGATTTCCAAGGCAGATTTCTCACTTTATGTGAGAAAAACAGAGAAAGGTATTATGCTATTTGTCATTTATGTTGATGATTTGATTATGACAGGTGACAGTGATGAGGATATCCTTCATGTGAAAATGCTATTGAAGCAGAAGTTTGAGATGAAGAATTTGGGAGAGTTGCGTTATTTCTTGGGCATTGAGGTGATTAGATCATCAAGTGGGATACGGCTCTTGCAGAGGCATCTTGTCTCTTGAGTGAGCTTCTTCTTGTGCATTCTGTGTGTGTTCGGCGCGGCATCTTGAGCAATTCCCCCCACCATGCGATTCTTGACATGGTATCAGAGCCGCACCACTGAGAGAGGCTGATTTCGAAGGTTGAAGTGAAGGAGAAGAAGCAAGGTTCGAGCAAGTAAGCCACGGGTAAGAAGCTCTCCCATCCTTCCACTCTCTCTCTTGGATAGTGCCTGTGGAGGCACCGGAAGTGGGGTCGAGTAAAAATCTCAGATTGCAGTGAGATTTGTTGTGCACGAAGAGCGCTGTGTATTCTACAGTTATTTTGGTCATCTGAGGCCGTTTTAGGTCCCGTTCTAGAGCTGCAAGGTTGTGGACAACAGTTTTAGGGTACACTGTGATTTTGGCTGTTTTGACCGAAAGTGGGTGCGCAGGTTACAGATTGCGAATCTGTAATTTTTGAGGTGTTTGTAGGAAGCAAACATAAGGTTTATCTACAAATAGGTTGCAGATTGCATGTATTGTTGAGCAGATAGTGAAAAAGGCTGTCTGGTATATTGCTGTGCACTACAGGTCAAAGGTTGTAGAAGATTTGCTTGCTGCTTGGTATTTGTTTTGTGACAATGGCAGAGAATAGTGGAAGCCCCATCATTGAGAAGCTCAAAAAGAACAACTACCCATCATGGAAGTTCCGTGTCATGAACCTCCTTATTGGAAAAGGCCTCTACAAGTTTGTTTCAGGTGAAGAAAATGAGCTGGAGGTGAGTGACCCTCCAACTGCAGAAGAGACAAAGGTACGGAAGGAATGGAATGCAAAAGACAAGAAGGTCATGTATTGGTTGTTTGTAGTAATTGACAATAATATGCTGGGACACATTAGAAATGCAGAGAATTCATATGCAGCTTGGACCATACTTGAAAATATGTTTTCTGTAAATACAAAGGCATGAAAGATTCAACTCAAGCAAGAGTTGAATACATTGAAGAAAGGGAAGACGTCTATCAATGAGTATGCGCTGAAGGTAAGGAGCATTGCAGATGCCTTGGCAGCAATTGATGCAATGCCTGATGATGATGATTTGGTGTCGTCTACCTTGGGTGGACTTAACAATGAAAAGGCTTGGAAGTCTTTTGTAACTTCCGTATATGTTAGAAAGCCATTTCCAGATTTCGATGAGTTGGTCTCCCTTATGATCACTGAAGAGATCAACATGCAGAGTGAGACATCTGAAAGAAGTGGCGAACAGGTCCAAGCTTTCTACTCTAGTTCAGGAAGGGGACTTGGCAGGTTCTCTTCAAGAGGCCGTGGTACAGGACGTGGTAGTGACAACCAGCTAAATAGATTGAATCAGCAATTTGGCGATATGCAGGTTTCAAGAGGTCGTGGTAACTTTAGAGGCACGGGGAGCTTTAGAGGAAGAGGTGGATGGCATAACAAAGGTTCTAACAACTCTAGTATTGTGTGTCACTACTATGGGAAAATAGGTCATATTGCAGCCCAATGTTATGCTAAGAAAGATGATATCCACAATGGTAAGCTGCAGCAAGGAAACTATGCATCGTCTTCATGATAGAATGGAGATAAAAATGAACGTCTGTTTGTTATGCAACATATGCTGAATGCTGTTACAGGAAAGGGACACATGATGATGTTTGGTATGTTGATTCAGGTGCATCCAACCATATGACCAACCATGCAGAATGGTTTGGAGATATGCAAGATTTGCAAAATGCAGGTTATGTGCAGACGGGTGATGATTCATACAACCCAATTTCACATGTTGGAAAAGTTCCCTTGTCCTTGCATGATGGTAAGACGAAGAGTCTTTCAGATGTATTACATGTGCCATCTATTACAAAGAAATTGGTGTCAGTCGGTCAGATGGTAGAGCAAGGGCTGCAAGTCAGATTTACTGCAAAGGGTTGCTTTATAGAAGACTTCAATGACAAGTGCAGGTTAGTTGCAAAGGGAAGTAGAGTTGGCTCACTTTGGATGTTGGAATTCCTACTATGAATGCTGCTATGTATGCTAAAGGAAAAGGTGTTGTTGCAGACATTGAAATTTGGCACAAATGCATTGGACATGCAAATGTACAAAGGCTGAAATTAATGCAGTCCAAAGTGTTGGTTACAGGTTTGCATAGATTTAGAGTTGCAAAATTTCATAAGGTATGTGAAGCATGTCAGTTTGGTAAGCAGGCAAGACAACCCTTTTCACATGACAGAGATATAAGTAGAAATATCCTTGATGTTGTGCATACAGACATTTGGGGGCCTATACAAAATGTATCTCTTGGAGGCAGTTCATACTTTGTCACATTCATTGATGATTATTCTAGAAAGCTGTGGGTATATTTTATGAAGGAAAAGAGTGAAGCATTTGAGCACTTTAGAACTTTCAAGGTTGCATCTGAAAGAGAAATAGGCTTGAAAGTAAAGTGCTTGAGGTCAGATGGAGGGGGAGAGTACCTCTCAAATGAGTTCAGTGATTTTCTGATGTCTCATGGGATAAAGAGACAATTCACATGTAGGTATACCCCACAACAAAATGGGGTTGCAGAAAGGAAAAACAAGCATATTGCAGAAGTTGCACGTGCCTTGATGGCTGAAAAGAATATACCTAAGCATTTTTGGTCTGAGGCTGTTCATACTGCTATTTATATCATGAACAGAACCCCCACAACTGCAGTTCATGGTATGACTCCTGAAGAATGCTTTAGTGGAAAGAAGCTGATGTATCGTACTTGAAAGTGTTTGGCTGCATTGCGTATGTTCATGTACCAGATGAGTTGCGGAAGAAACTTGATTCAAAGGCTGAAAAGTGTGTCTTTATTGGATACTCTTTAGAGCAGAAAGGGTATTGCTGTTACAACCCTATCACATGTAAGTTTAGAGTGAGCAGGGATGTCATCTTTGATGAAATGAGCAGTTGGTATGCATCTAGTGGTGATGCATTGGATGATGATGATGATCATGACACTCATGTGTAGGATGAAAAGCAAGAATCACGGACTCTTAGTGGACCAGAGACAACATCTGGTAGTCCTTGGTCTGGGAGACTAAGGACTACCTCTACATCTTCCGGTGCATCTAGTAGCACTATAGGTAAAGACAAAGGAAAGAATAAAGTGTCAGAAGGCATTGATGCAGTTCTTAATGGAGACTCCAGTGGCTCAGAGAGCTTGGATGATGAGCTTGGCATTCCTTTAGTGAGGACTCCAAGTGTGCAAAGAGCACGCGTTAATGCAAAGACTCCATTGAGTGATCCAGTGGTACGCAGGTCTAGCAGGGTGAGATACCCTGTTAAAAGATTTGGTTTTGAAGGTTATGCAGCTCACCATTATGCTTATACGGTGAAACTAGTTGAGGATGTTGAGCCCACATGTTTTGAGGAGGCTGTTGGTCATGCTCATTGGGATGCAGCAATGGATGAGGAGATGGCTGCATTAGAGGCCAATAAGACTTGGGATCTAGTATTATTGCCAAAGGGCAAGAAAGCTATTGGATGTAAGTGGGTCTATAAGATTAAGCACAATGCAGATGGTTCTATTAGTAGGTACAAAGCTAGGCTGGTTGCAAAAGGCTATGCCTAGACATATGGCATAGATTATGATGAAACCTTCAGTCCAGTTGCTCGGATGGAAACTGTCAGATGTGTGATTGCTTTGGCAGCAGCCAAAGGTTGGAGGTTGCAGCAAATGGATGTGAAGAATGCCTTCTTGCATGGTGATTTGCAGGAAGAAGTGTATAAGGATCAGCCAACAGGTTATGAAGATTTAGAGCATCCCACGTATGTGTGCAGGTTGAAGAAGGTACTCTATGGGCTCAAGCAAGCACTTAGAGCATGGTCTGACAAGATCAGAGAGTATCTTGTCAATATTGGCTTCTATGTTTCTGATGCTGATCACTCACTTCAAGTGAGAAAGGGAGATGCAGGTTTGGTCATCATAGTCATCTATGTGGATGACTTGATTATTATAGGTGATAGTGATAGTGGGATTGCTGAAGTCAAGGATTTTTTGAAGAAGAAGTTTGAGATGAAGGATTTAGGTGAGCTAAGATACTTCATTGGCATTGAGGTGATCAGATGTGATGATGGTATATGGCTCTCCCAAAGACAGTATGGCTTGGATATGTTGTCCAAGCATGGTATGACAGCACGCAAACCACTTTCAGTCCCGTTGAAGTAGAATGTAAAGTTGAATGCTAATGTTGGGGATGAGATAGAAGACCCTGCTATGTTCAGGAGGATAGTGGGGAGTTTGATCTACATGACCATTACAAGGCTAGACTTGAGCTACGCTGTTGGTCTTGTGAGTCAGTTTATGCAAGTACTTAGAAAGCCACATTTGGATGCAGTCAGATGCATATTGAGATATGTAAAGTCCATATTACATTATGGACTTTTTTGTTGAGAATCAGCAATCACACTCACTAAACAGCCTCTTTGTATGGAGCTTCAGGGCCAAGGACATGCAGGCTAACCTATCCCATATGCACAGTGGTGCCTACTGCAGTTTCCTACTTTCCTATAAAGCATTATACTTGCTTCCTTTTCTTAATGCAATGATAGTACTCTTTTCTTTTCAGTGAAGTGTCAATGTCATTGTCCACATACACAAGATTGTGTTTATGAGTCCAAGTCTCAATCTTGGAACCTAATTCACTTGTGTAACAAACAGTGTCTTTGTCTTCTCCATCATGAGTCCACACTTCTCCTTCCATCCACCATAACTCACTGCCATGCTCTAGATCCCGCATGTTTCTCAATATTTTCTATGAGGCAGGTACAGATGTACATGTGTTTGGATACACAGATGCAGATTGGGCTGGTAGTATGTCTGACAGAAGATCTACCAACGGATACATGTTCTCTCTTGGTAGTGCAGCAGTTGCTTGGAGCAGCAAAAAGCAATCTACAGTTGCTTTGTCGAGTACAGAGGCTGAGTATAGAGGTGCTGCTGTTGCAGTATGTGAGGTAGTATGGCTGCAAAAGTTATTGGCTGATTTAGATGTGTAGGTGGAAGGTGCAGTTGTCATTTATTGTGACAACATGAGCAGTATACAGTTGGCTAGGAACCCTGTGTTCCATGCGAGGACAAAACATATTGAGGAACACTACCACTTTGTGAGAGAGAAGGTACTAGCATGTGAGATTGACTTGGTGTATGTAAGCACACATGATCAGATAGCAGACATCTTCACGAAGGCATTGGGTACAGAGAAGCTTCAAAAGTTTCGAAGCTTACTTGGAGTTGCAGAGATGTAATTGAGCTTGAGGGGGAGTGTTGAGATGACAAGCTCAACACATGCGGACATTGATGATGGACCGCCTAGTTAGATGGGTCCACACGTCTACACTTAGCACGTTGGTGGTTATTATGACTCTCACATGGCCACTGACTCATTACTTATTATATTCATGTTGTTACACCTATTTACAGCTGGCATAGTTATAGCGCCAGTCGACTAGTGTAGTCGGTTATGCATTGTTTGAATTAGTAGGCCACTTTCCTTTATGTTGTATCTTATCTATACTTTGTGTACATTGTAAAGTGTGAGGAAGAAGAATAAAAAAACTAGCAAGAAAACGTTTTGGCCTCCATCTCTCTTCTTGCCTCTTGAGTGAGCTTCTCCTTGTGCATTCTGTGTGTGTTCGGCGCAGCATCTTGAGCAATTCCCCCCACCATGCGATTCTTGACACATTCTTAGCATAACAATGCATAAGACGCTCATTTTTGTCTTCATTCTGTCGTAAAGACGATGCATAGTTTCCTTGCTGCAATTTACCACTGCGAATATCATCCTTCTTAACATAACAATTGGCTGCAATATGACCTGTTTTGCCACAATAATGGCAAACAATAGCAAAATTTCCAAAACCTCTATTATGCCATCCACCTCTTCCTCTAGAGTTTCCCTTGCCTCTAAAGTTTCCTTGGCCTCTTGAAACTTGCATTTCACCAAATTGCTGATTGAACCTATTTTACTGGTTATCACAAGCACGTCCCATACCACGACCTCTCAAAGAGGATCTACCACGTCCGCTTCCTGAATCTGAGTAAAATTCTTGGACCTGTTTACCATTTCTTTTAGATGAATCACCCTGCATATTGATCTCTTCGATAATCATGAGAGAGATTAGCTCATCAAAATCTAAAAATGGCTTCCGTACATATACTGAAGTAACAAATGATTTCCATGCCTTCTCATTGTTAAGGACACTCAAAGTGGATGAAACCAAATCATCATCATCAGGCATTGCATCAATCGCTACTAAAGCATCTGCAACGCTCCTCACCTTCAACACATACTCATTGACATACATTTTCCATTTCTTCAAGGCATTCAACTCTTGCTTGAGTTGAATCTTTTGTGCCTTTGTATTTATTGAAAACATGTTCTCAAAAATTTTCTAAGCTGCATGTGAAGTCTTTACATTCCTGATATGTCCCAACATCGTATTATTAATGACTACAGATAATCAGTACATCACCTTTTTGTCTTTCACATTCCATTCTTTCCATGCTTTTAATTCATCTGCAGTCTGAGGGATACTCAGCTGTGGCTTCTTTTCTTCACATGAAACAAACTCATAAAGGCCATTTCCAATGAGGAAGTTCGTCATGTGGAACTTCCATGAAGGGTAGTTGTTCTTGTCGAGCTTCTCAATAATGGGATTTCCACTATTCTCTACCATTATCACAAACAAGGATACAACACATCAAGCTAGTCTTTTGCAATCTTTCACAACACTTGCACAACAATACACCAAGCAATGTTTTTCCCTGATTGCTCAATAGTACATGTAATCTACAACTTGTTTGCAGATAGACCTTATATTTGCTTCCTGCAAACACCTAAAAAATGACAGATTTAAAATCTGTAACCTGTGCACCCACTTTCAGTCAATATAGCCGAAATCATAGTGTACCCTGAAACTGATGGTGGCTACAACCTTGCGGCTCTAAAATGGGGCCTAAAATAGCCTCAGACGCCCAAAATAACTGCGATAAGTGCTAAAGGGATTTATCTATAGAATATATAGTTCTTTGCTTGCACATCATATCTCATAGCAATCTGAGATTTCCACTCTACCCTGCTTCCAGTGTCTCCACAGGCACTATCCAAGATAGAGAGTGGAAGAATGGGAGAGCTTCTTACTCATTGCTTGCTTGCTATAACCTTGCTTTTTTTCCTTCACTTTAGGCTTTAAAATCAGCTTCTCTTAGTGGCACGGCTCTGATACCATGTCAAGAATCGTGTGGTGGGAGACTTGCTTGAGCTGCTGTGCTAAACACACACTGTATACACAAGAGGAAGCTCACCCAAGAACACAAGAAGAGAGATGGAGTCCAAAACGTTTTCTTCCTGATTTTTCTTCTTCTTCCACACACTATACAATGTACACAAAGTATAGATAATATAGAATATAAAGCAAAGTGGCCTTTTAAGTCAAACAGTGCATAACCACTACACTAATCGACTGGCGCTACATCTTTACCAGCTATAGGTAGGTGTAACAACCTAAATATAATAAGTGATAAGTCACTGGCCATGTGAGTGTCATAATGACCACCAACATGCTAAGTGTAGATGTGCGGACCCATCTAGCCAGGCGGTCCATCATCAATGTCCGCACGTGTTGAGCTTGCCATCTTAGCAACAAAGTGGTGTTGAAGTTGTATGGATCACAAAAAGGCAATGAATCCACTTCCATTGAGGTCTTAATAGATTCTTTCAGCAAAATAACGAATGGCATATTAGGAGACAAAGAAGTCGTCAAACAGATCTTTCCCAAGAAAAGAGAGGCACAATCCCTAACAGTGGGCACTGTAAGTCAACTCCCGCAAGAAGCAAAGTATTTTTCAATGGGTGAATAACTCCTACCTAAACTCAAAATGACTTTTGAAATTACATCTAGCAGTGAGATAGAGGCATGGATATTTTGTTCTCCCTGTTACATGGTTTAGCAGAGATAGAGATAGATGCAAGGTCAAAACGAGAGCCAGAGACAAAAGTAGAGACAAACGTAGAAGAAGAGGTAGAGGATACCACAGAGAATTTGTTCTTCTTTTACAAAGCTCCTATAGAGGTGGAGAGATAGTCTGGGGAGGACAATGATGACATTACAAAAGAAGATTATGACAGTGTACTGGAAGAATCTATCCTACTTGCAGAGGCACATATGAGGAAGAAGTTCAAGAAGCCTCAGAAGTAGAAGATCCCATGTTGTTAGACAAAGTGACTTAGGTACCCCTTTGGACTAGCTAATGAAGCACAACATATGCAAAATATAATAAGAAATGGATTAAGAAAAACAAACCTTATGACGATGCACCTTGCTAACATCTACCATTCTTGCAGCCCAAGTAGGACTTTGAAGGTTCCTGTTGTGTGATGTTCCTAGATGCATCTTTAGAAGATGAGTCCTCAAGCTACTAGGTAACTAATTTCCAAACCAAACCCAAAAAAATCCTAATATCCTTTCATCTTCCCGAGGAGTAGGATCAATCCCCACTAAAAGAGAAAGTCAATTCCAGTGGAGCATCATAAGAGGAGAGCACTCCCTTGAAGGAGTGGATCTATACCCAGAAGTAGTCCTTGGGACCTTCATCCGTGAAGTGGAAGGTGAAAAGAAATTAACGTTTGTGGATACAGATAGTACTAAATGTCACCTGAAGGTGGGTATTGGTCTTTGAGAAGAAGAACTGTTGGTCTTGCATGACCTTCTAAAAGAGAATTTGGACGTGTTTGCATGGTCTTACAAATATTTGAAGGGGATTGGTCCCACAATATGTCAATACTACATTGACCTAGAGCCTGATGCCAAGATTGTGAGGCAAAGATAGAGATGTATGAATCCAAATTACTCTGCCTTTGTAAAAGTTAAATTGCTGAATCTCCTTGAAGTTGAGTTTATCTATCTAGTGGCCAATAGTGAATGGGTTTTGCCCATTGTGGTAGTACCCATGAAGAATGGAAAGCTAGAAATATATGTAGACTTCCAAAATCTGAACTCCAAGACAAAGAAGGATCATTTCTCTATCCCTTTCACAAACCAACTATTGGACACATTGGTTGGTCATGAGCTATATTCCCTCTTGGATAGATTTAGTGAATACAACCAAGTCTAGATCCCAAAAGAAGATCAATCCAAAACAACTTTCACAATAGAATGGGGAACCTATGCTTATAGAGTGATGCTGTTTGGGCTTTGTAATGCTTCTACTACCTTCCAACGAGTGATGACAACTGCAAATTCCAAAACCATTTGCATGATTTCATTGAGGCATACCTAGATGACATTTGTATCTATAGTCAAATCCGTGAGCATTGGGGACATTTGGAGCAGTGCTTTGAAGGATATCGAGAGTATGGGATCTTTCTCAACCTTGACAAATGCATCTTTGGAGTCTCATTGAGAGTTCCTCTAGGCCACATTGTCTTTGCACAAGGGATAGCAATAGATCCTGCTAAGATTGAGAAGATTGCAGCTCTAACAACGCCAACCAACCTCAAATAGCTGAGGGGATTCCTTGGCCATGTGGGCTATTATAGAAGGTTCATTGCACACTTCGTAGCAAAGCTAGCCCCCTTGCATAAGCTTTTGAGCAAAGATGTAGAGTTTTTGTGGATAGATGATTGTGACAAAGCATTCAATACTCTAAAGCAGTGTCTGATTGAAGCACCTATCTTGCAATTACCTGATTGAACAAAGGAGTTCCATGTGCACATTGATGCATCAGTCAAAGGCTTAGGTATAATCTTATGCCAGAAAAGCTCCTCAAAGTTGGGTCAACCTATCTATTATGCAAGCCAAAAAGTAACTGATTGAGAAAGGAAAACAAAGTTTGAGTGCCTAGCAATGGTGTTTTCCTTGGAGAAGTTTTAACATAGCCTATTGTTGACGCATTTTAAATTCTATGTGGATCATGAGGCCTTGTCATCCTAGCAATGGTGTTTGCCTTGGAGAAGTTTTAACACTGCCTATTGTTGATGCATTTTAAATTCTATGTAGATCATGAGGCCTTGTAATCCTTCTTGATGAACAAAGCAGATATGAAGGGAAGAATGATGAGATGGCTCCCTCTATTTCAAGAGTTTGATTTCAAACTGGTTACCAAGCCTAGTTGCTCCCATGTCCTAGAGAATCATCTATCGCAAATCTCTCAGAGTGATGATAAGGAGCATGATAAGCTGGACCTCCCTGATGCTTTCCTTTTTCTAGTCGAAACTCTTATCTAGAAAGAAACTACATAGTAACGGAGCTTGAGAGCCTAGAAATGGTGTTTGGCTTGGAGAAGTTTTGACACTATGTACTATTGACATATTTTAAATTCTATGTGGATCATGAGGCCTTGTCATCCTTCTTGATGAAAAAAGTAGATATGAAGGGAAGAATGATGAGATGGCTTCCTCTATTTCAAGAGTTCGATTTTGAAATGGTTACCAAACCTGATTGCTCCCATGTCCTGGAGAATCATCTATCACAGATCTTTTAGAGCGATAACAAGGAGCATGATAACCTAGACCTCCCTAATGCTTTCCTTTTTCTAGTTGAAATTGCTACCCCATGGTATGTAGACATAGCCAACCTCTTGGCAATGCCATAGTATCCTCTTGGTATCTCTAGCCATGAGAAGAAGAAGCTTCTGTTGGAATCAACCCCTTATATCCTATTAGGTGGCGCTATGTACAAGAGAGGCAAAGATGAAATGTTGTGAAGATGTATTATAGGATATGAGATTGGAATAGTGCTAAAAGCATGCCATGACGAGCCCTATGGAGGATAGAGTTGAATTTCCAACCAAGAACAGCTTCAGAAACAGGGTGAAAATAGGACGTGTGGTTGGGGAAGGGACCCCATCGGGGAAAAATCAGGACATGGTATACTTGAATCATTAGATAGGGATGCTTCCATGAGGATATGCAAAATGGACATGTAAGGATGCACCCTATACTTAAAAACTTATCAATGAGGGGGTACTAGGCAACAAGAAGCTAGAACTTGGCAATTGGACTCTAACATCCCCACATTTAAGACATGACATACACTTTTTAGCAAAAGGGATAGGGTACTTGGCCTGATTTGAAGATGGTTGAGGTGAACCATTGTTGACATGTGAAGGATCATAATCGTCAGCAGAAGGTACCACAACTCACCACATCACACTCGTGGCAATGACCATGTAGCAACACTTAAAGAGGTAGCTTTGTCAATGAAGAGCTAGTTAAGTTGTTGATGGAAAAGTATACATCACTCAATCCTGATAGTCACTCATGTTGGAATGATAGATTAGTCACTCGCCTCATGACTCATGTCACTCGATGGGAAATATTAAAACCCATATGTCACACCTGATTTAACAAGAAGAATGGTTCATAGGAAGTATGCCAACATGCACAGATGGTGTATTAATGCATCCCAACCCATTTGGCATAGGTGCAAGAAGGAAGGCCAGGGAGCCTTATTGAGTAGTGCACCAAATAGAGTGATATGTGTAGTAATAATGGTGGAGGCTTGTTCCATGTGTGCATAGCGAAATGAGAATGTACCTAACTCCAATTGTCAAAACATCCCTCAACCCTCACCTCTTAGGTTATGCACACATCCCTCAACCCTCAGCCCCTCTGTGTCTCACGCTTTGTTTGATAGATATAAGAAGGCAACCTATTCTTGAATCCCATTGATATAATCCTCATTGGCACTTGTGCAAAGGTTATATGCCTTATGCACAATATTGATAGTTCAATGGTGCACCCCCCTCTTTGTGTGCTGACACACGGTACAAAAAGGAAGGTCAGGGAGCCTTATAGTGCTGTGTACAGGAATAGGTAGTGCTTTGTGCATTGAGAGGCCCATCCTGTGCATGCAATGCTCCTTTCACACATCTCACCTCTCATTTGAATATAAAGGGCAGGGATTGGTCACTCACCCCACCCTTTGTCTCACACTCGTTTAATAAATATAGAAGGAAACCCATACTCGCATTCCCATCCAGTTAGGATGAAATCTCACATCGCTTAAAGGATTGTCGAAGAAGAGGCTTCGTCTAGTGGATAATGTCAACTTGTATCAGGTGATGAAGAGGCATACCTAGGGAGGTAGCCAACAAGTCTGGTACTTGGATTACATGTTGCTGTTGGAGGAGTCAGAAGCACTAAGGAAGTTGTGGGATACAGTGCAACAAGGGAGGTGGCTTTGGAATTACTTTTGAAAGAGTTTTGCTAGTGATTCAGCTATGCTGGATTGTGGGGTATTGCCACCTTTTCCATAGCAAGCTTCCCGTCCAAGGGTGGTTGCCATCTTTTCTTGGAATGAGGCCTGCTATGATCGGGAATTACTTCCTTTTCTCCCATAACAGTTTTGATTTTTTTTTTCTTCTTTTTTCCTAATCTCGAGGGTTTTTCCACCTTTTCTCAAAGAATAAGTCAGCATGACAGGGACTGAAGTCATTTTTTCCCATGATTGATATATATTTATATATTTATATTTTTTATTTTTTATTTTTAAGAGGAGAATATTAGGTGCACAATGTATCAGAACCATCCTCACTATCTCTGCTAGATCAAAGAGAAAGGAAGTAAAGGAGTGGTTGGAGGTGGTTGGGAGGGGCTAGAAGAACGAGGCCACCTCATCAGGATAAATAGGAGGGCTATAAAGAGCAATAGGCAAAACCTTACTACTCATCGATGCACAAGGGATGAAGGGACTATCAATGGTGATTGTTAGGATCCCTAGGGAGGGTAATACTTCTTTAGGCGATAGCCATTAATTTAGAAAGGATCATTAGAGGCATCGATTGTCTATACTTGGATAGAGCCATTAGGGTTGATGGCAAGCACCTTATAAGGGCCCATCCAATGCTATTGAAGCTTTCTTGGAAACTTTCCAAATCTCGAGCCGTAGGCCAATACTAAGTCACCTTCCTTAAACTCCTTCTGCTTGATGAAGCTGTCATGATAGGCCTTTCGTCAAGCTTGTGTGGCTTCCATGCACTTTAGGGCCATTTTACAGGTCTCATCCAGACATTCCAAGTGCAAAAGACAACATTGTGTAGGGACTCGTCATCTCCCAAGCACTCTTTGATAGCGACACACAGAGAGGGTAGGTCTAGTTCAATAGGGAAGATGGCCTTTGTATCGTACACCAGCTTGGAAAGATGTTTGTTTCGTAGCAACCTTATGGGAGATTCCATATGTCGAGAGGGCCTTTGTAAGTTGATCATCCCAATCATGGCAATGTGCAACAATCATCCTTGTTAGAATCAAGAAAAGGATGCGATTGGTGACTTCGACTTGGCCATTGGCTCTGGGGTAAGAAGGCATGACTTGTGATGCAGATCTTGTATAGCTCTGTCAATTCTTCCATAATTTTGTTGAGGAAGTGAGTATCTCTATCTCTTAATAGCTCAAGGGGATTGCCAAAAAATGGGTTATGATATTCTCATACAGGAACAGGGCCACGTTGTTGCTATCATCTTGCTTTAGATCTTTGGCTTCACACCACTTTGTAACATAGTCCATACAGACCAAAATGTATGTGTTCTACTTCCTTTTGGTTGGTAGATCAATAGGGTCCATGAAGTCAATTCCCTAGTTCTCAAATGGCTTTAGGAGAAGGATGGTCTGTAGTGGCATAGCACTAGATTTGGAAGGCTTTCCCATTCTATGACAAGTATCACAATGTTTGCAGTAGTCATGGGCATCCTTGTGGAGGGTCAGCCACCACAAGTATCCTGTGAGCAAGGCATTTCTTGCTGTCACCTCTCTTGCAAAGTGTCCTCCACATGGCTCTTCGTGGTATGTTTGTAGCACTATTCCAATCTTGTACCCTACAATACATCTTCGTAACATTTCATCTTTGCCTCTCTTTAATACAGAGTGCCACCTAAGAGTGTGTAAGGGACTGATTCTAATAGAAGCTTCTTCTTCTCATGGATGGAGATACCAAGAGGATATTATTGCATTGCCAAGAGCTTGGCTATGTCTACATACCATGAGGTAACAGTTTCAACTAGAAAAAGGGAAGCATCAAGGAGGTCTGGGTCATCATGCTCCTCGTCATCGCTTTGAGAGATCTGCGAGACAGATGATCTGCCACCAGAACATGGGAGCGACCACACTTGGTAACTAGTTCAAAATTGAGCTCCTAAAAAAGAGGGAGCCATCTCATCATTCTTCCCTTCACATATGCTTTGTTCATCAAGAAGGATAGGGCCTCATGATCCACATAGAATTTAAAATGCATCGATAGTAGGTAGTGACAAAACTTCTCTAAGGCAAACACCACCATTGCTAGGCACTGAAGCTCCGTTAGTGTGTAGTTCCTTTCTTGATCAGTTACTTTTTGGCTTGCATAATAGATAGGTTGATCCAACTTCAAGGAGCCTTTTTGGCATAAGACTAGCCTAGGCCTTTGATTGATGCATCAGTGTGCACATGGAACTCCATCCAATTAGGATGTTATAGGGTGGGTGCTTCAATCAGACACTGCTTCATAGTAGTGAATGATTCCTCATAATCAGTGGTCTACATAGACTTTGTATCTTTCCTCAAGAGCTTATGCAAGGGGACTGCCTTTGTTGCAAAGTGGGAAATGAACCTTCTATAGTAGCTCACATGAACAAGGAATTACCTCAACTATTTGAGATTGGTTGGCGTTGCTAGAACTAAAATCTTCTCAATCTTGACAGGATCTATTGCTATCCCTTGTGCAAAGACAATGTGACCTACAAGAACTCTTGATGAGACTCCAAAGATGTATTTGTTGATGTTGAGAGATATCCCATAGGCTTGACATATTTCAAAGCATTGCTCGAGGTGTCCCCAGTGCTCACAGATTGGGCTATAGACACAGAAGCCAACTAGGTAAACTTCAATGAAATCATATAGATGGTTTTGCAGCCACCTTCACTTGTTGGAAGGTAGCAGAAGTGTTATAGAGTCCAAACAACGATATCACTCTCTAAGCATAGGTTTCCCATTCTCTTGTGAAAGTTGTTTTGGATTGATCTTCTTCTGTGATTTGGACTTGGTTATATCCACTAAATCTATCCAAGAGGGAATAGATCTCATGGCCAGCCAGTGTGTCCAACAGTGGTTTGTGAAGGGGATAGGAAAATGATCATTCTTGGTCTTGGAATTTAGCTTTCAAAAGCCTAAACATATTTTTTTAGTTTTTCATTCTTCTTGAGTACTACCAAAATGGAAAGACCCATTCACTGTTGGCCATTGGATAGATAAACTCAGCTTTAGGGAGCTTTAACAATTCGACTTTTACTGCTCTCCTTTTTTGATGCTCCCTTGGAACCAACTTCCTCTTCCAATGGAGACCAATCCTGCTCCTTGGAAAGTTGAAGGGGTATTAGGAATGTTCCGGGTTTGGTTTGGAAATTAGTTACCTCGTGGTTTGAGGACCCATCTTTTGAAGATGTGTCTAGCAATGTCACACAATAAGAACTTTTGCTTGGGTTGCAGGAGTGGTAGCTGTGCAAGGGATGTCATCATCATCCTCTCTTAAGAAGGGTGGATTAGGGTGGTAAGAGCCACTACTGAAGGAAGGTTTATTTGGCTTAATCCATTTCTTATGGATATTTTGCAGATGCTGTGCTTTATTAGCTAGTCCAAAGGGTATCTTAGTCACTCTATCTAACATCATGGGATCTTTTGCTTTTGAGGCTTTTGGAACTTCTTCCTCATCTGTGCCTTCTGCGAGTAGGATAGATTCTTCCAATACACTATCATAATATTCTTTTGCAATGTCATCATCGTCCTCCTCAGACTCTACCTCCGCCTTTGTAGGCATGACTGGATGGTACTTGCTAAAGTTGGGATTGGGATATTAGTTAGGGTAGTACCTTCTTCACAAAATTTAGTAGGATGAAAATGGCATCTTCATCACGGATAGGTGCTTGAATGGAGGCAAGCTGTGCCATAAGCCCCTTCATATGTGAAACAAAATTTCTTAGATATTCTCCTTGTTTGTATTCCAAGCTAAAAAACTCAATCTTGAGAAATATCTTGGAGTATTCCCCTGTAGCATTGTAGAGCCTTTTGAGCTCATCCCACTTTTCCTTTGCAGTTGAGAGTTGGTCAATGTGATGAATTAAAGATTCATCTAAATGAAGCATGATGATGGCCTGAGCCTGTTCATCATCTTCTACATCAAGGGGATTGGATGGGTCAATTACTTTGGTCCCTTTTATGAATGGCTAGTATCCTCTTTCCATCATTTTGTATTTGACTAAGACTTGCCAAAGATGGAAATATTTTCCATTAAATTTTTGAATTTGAGGATGGACATCAGCATATGTTGTGGCCATTGGGAAGGCCTTACCACTTGTTAGAATAAGGGCAATGTCTAGTCCCTTACAACCTTGCCACTGAATGTGAAAGCAAATCAAACAATTGATATCAGAGTTGTAATGAGGAGAAATACTGAAAATCATACATATGTAATATTTCAAAGTATGAATTTGGTGGTCCTTTCTTATATGCAATCTTCTTCTGAGGTTTAATGGTATTTTTAGGCTTCAATGATGTGAACCTAGACTAGACTTCGGGCTCCTCTTTGTGGTATGGCTTAGTGGATGAACCTTGTGTTGGACAAGGACGGTCTATGATTTCAATGCTTGTTGTTGATTACTCTAAGGGGAGTAGAATGACTCATCCCTCTAATTTCATTGATAAGTGTACTTGAAAAAGCCACACATGATATGCAATACAAGTTTCTTCTTTCGAGGTTTAATGGTCTTTTTAGGCTTCAATGATGTGAACCTAGATTGGACTTCGAGCTCCTCCTTGTGGTATGGATTAGTGGATGAACCTTGTGTTGGACAAGGATGGTCTATGATTTTAATGCTTGTTTTGCTGATCACTCCAAGGAGAGTACAATGACACTTATCCCTCTGATTTCATTGACCAGTGTACTTGAAAAACCCACACATGATATGCAATACAAGTTTAGGATAGGATGGTATATGTGTTTATAACTGTACACATAGACTTACAACATGAAGCAAAGCACTCAATTATTTTAATTTTTTGATGAAAAAAATTCAGATTGTATAAGTACCAACAGTAATAATGATTGAGCAATGTGCCTTAGTGCTTACAAGCACTCATATGTAGTTTATGTTGCTAGAGATGGTAGATGTCGGTCTTGATGAGCTTGATGATGACCTTCCAAGTAAAAGAATCTTTGAAATGAAGTTCCCAGATTAGTAACTAACTCCAAAATAATTGAATCAGTGATTAAAATCATTGTTAATGACCAAACATTGAGAAAATTTGAAGATTGAAGAAGCTTGAAGCTTCCTAGCTATGGCTACCAGAGACCCACAGTTAGGGTTTGGCTTATAGCAGCCAATAGAGATGGAATTTCTCCAAACCCTCTTAGGGGGAGATGGCCCACTAGGGGGGTTATGAAAGCCCTATGGTGGCCCCAGTGATTGTGCCCTTGTCAGCATGCACAATAGCTTTAATGTCACACCTGCAAATCTGTGCCTGTTTTTGCATTTTTGACAATGCTACCCACCACGTCACCTAATCCCAGCCTTCCATGTGCTTGCCTTAATCACCCTAAGCTAAGGAAAAGATCTCTAGAAGAAATTAGGAGTTGAAACTACTTCCATTGCACACACTAACTCCAAGGTTAGGGGGTTTGGTTGGCTATGGTGGAAAGGAAGGTAATTGAGATGGCAAGAGTTCTTCTTGTGCACTTAGATGTGTAAAGAGGTTGAGGGAAGCTGAAGGATCAGAGATAGCTTTGATACCATGTTGCAAATCAGAGTTGAAGGCATGAGAGAGTGTGCACAAGAGGGAGAGAGAGAGCTCAAGTACAAGAACAAGATTTTGTTTAGTCAGTTGCTCAAAGTACAACTAGTACACTCTCCTCTACTTTGAATGTGTACTTTAGGATGTTTATATAGCCACACTGGAGGAGTTAGGGTTAGGGTTTTCCCTATCCTCCAATCCATTCACACCTAGATACCCTTATCCTCTCTAGTGTAAGGAGAGTTCCTATGCTTATCTTTCAACACTGATCAAAGCCTATATAACTACTAACCAACTAAGGGGGATGAGGGATAGAAGTGGTAGGAGAGGGAAGAGGAACATGCAAGAGAGCATGAAGTGGTGGGTAAGAAAAATCATAAAATGAAGAATGAGTTAAAGAGGGAGTAGCTAAGGATTTAGGGGAATTAGTTAAAAGAGCATTAACAGGTATGTTGGAAAAGTGAAAAGAATAACTGTGGATGGGGAAGGACAAGAAGGAGGAGGGAAAAATACATGATCCTCAATAAAAGAACATTGAGTGAAAATAGGGATCTCAGGAGCACCTTGGGGTTGAAATAGAAGAGGTAAAATAATCTACGGATTAGATTGATAAAGTGAAAGATAGGTTTCATATCTATGGGCCATCTGCTGATAATAAGATAAACAAGACACTAATGGACCTAAGACAGCTCTGCGATGATAGGCATCAAAGAAAGATGAATCAAAAGGAGGTTGTTTGGAAAGGTGGGCTAAGAGATCTACCCTCAATTGGTTAGTAATTTTCATATGAACAAAAGCTTTGTTTTGACATTGATTCAGAATTTATAGAATCAATCATGGTATGCCAAGAAGTCTCTGGATAATTAGCCACTTTGGAGGAATATGTCTAGAACATCTGATCTATCTACAACTCCAAATGTCTGACATACAAAACAACTTGTAATACCACATTCCCCACATACCAAGGCAAGTCTTTATCATCTAGGATCAACAAGTCACCTTGCAAGTACATATAAGACATAAGTATGGTGTCTGTAGTCACGGAATCCTCAAAAACCATTTTGACCACTTTAGTCAACAAATCAGAAGACCAACCAACCATCCTTTGGAAGAGCCAAATTCATCATGAAAAGCTTAAAATAAAGGCCAACTTGTGTTGTTGATAATGAACAAAGAAGGAGTGATTGGGAGGAACAAACTCGTGGAACTGCTCAAATGAAGACTACAAAAAATCCATTCATGAGTGAAGCCTTTCCACCTTCGCTCGGAATAAAGGGCATAATGTGGCATTTCCTTGAAGGACAGCTAAATCTGCATGGGATAAGGAAGGAATTGGCTACATAAGACTTTGTGAAGGGTGTGTTGCCTGTAGTTTTTTCAAAATCCTCACGAGACTTTTGTCGATAAATCTCTATCTATGGATCACTTTCGTAATCACCAAGCTTTTAAGAGGGATCATCTTCATTGATACCCATGGATGCATTATTTAATGAGTCATAATGATATCTCTCTTTTGGAGGTGCTACTCAAATGGTTGTTTTGTGTTTAGTGTATGTGTGTGATGGTTATTTTGTTCTATAATGGGTTCATGGTGGTTGGAGATTCAACACTCTTCAAAAAGCTATCTTTTTTGAAGTTTTGTGTGGTAGTAATGCTGATGGTGAACGGATAGCTCAAGATGCAAAAGATGAAAAAACCTCTTATATCCTTTAAAGGTTTGTCATGCTTTTATATTTTTAAGCTTTGATAATGGATAAGGTGTTTTCCTTTTGTTGCAATTCTTTATTAGATGCAGGTTATGAGTTGGGGTCGTGTTTGGATGGTGTTTCTTGAAGATGTTGTGAACGATAAAGCTGAGCTATATTTTAAACTTCTATTTTCTTTTTGTTGGGTCATGAGGACACTCCCTAATTGTGGGGATGTGTTGAGGGTAAAATGACTTGATTTTTTTGGGTAATTTTTATTGTTTTTGTGGAATGAATGATTGATTTTTGGTTGATTTTATATGATGATTAGTTGATTTGGAAGTGTTTGATAATGTTTTGGATGAGGTTGATTAGGTTTGAGAAGCTCATGATGTTTTTCAGTGGGAGATACGATGTTCTAACGTGATTTGTTGATGTTTTGATAGTGTTTCATTGGTTCTGATTGAGTCTATTGAGCTTCTGTTTTGTAATGTTTTTCTTATGTATGAGAGGATGGAATGGTGATTGATGGAGTTTTGAGAGTGTTTGGAATATTATTGATTGATTTTTTGATGGTTTTGAATGGTTTTACTTGAGCTAAGGCTTTTTGATGTCTTTCTGTTAACTCTTTGTTGACCGTTTGTAGAGCCTCTATTTTTGTTATGTGTGCCTTTGTACGTGTTATGTTGGATGAATATGTAGCTCGAGGAAGTTTTCAAACCTTGGGAAGAGATGAATAAAAGTTCAAAATAGCTCAAAAAAGTGGAAGAAGTAGCTATTGAAGACTCAAGTAAAGATTGAAGTGACAGTGACACTATTGAGCTGCAAGGGGATACCGTACTGACTCTGGTGACCTTTCATATCAGGCATACCTCTTAGGAGGGGTATCCACGAACAAAGAAGGGTTATGAATGATTATTCTTTATTATTCCATTGTAATATTGAGAGAGTATATGTATGAGAGAGAGAGAGAGAGAGAGAGAGAGAGAGAGAGAGAGAGAGAGAGAGAGAGAGAGAGAGAGAGAGAGAGAGAGCCAAATCTATGCAAAACAATGTATCTATGAGTGAGAGAGTGTGAGAGAAAGTTATGTACTCTATTGAAAAAGAATGCTATGTGATGATTTTGTTGGAAGAGAGGGAGAGAGACGAAGTGGAGTGGAAGATAAGCCTCTGCTCATTGTTGTTCTTCTTCCATTATTCTTCCATCATACCCACAGAAAAAAACTTACACACGTAGGTATGACTAACCAAGACTAACTGTGGTTAAGTCACTGACTACACTGACTTATTGAATGTCACACATGTGTACAATTGTATCCACCTAATGTCGGTCACACACATAAAGATAGATTGAATGAAGAGTAACGAGAGCTTGATATTCTAACACTCCCCCTCAAGCTCAAACCATCTGATAAACTCCAAGTAATTGTCTGAAGTATATGAACTTTTCTTTATCAAGAGACTTAGTAAATATGTCTGCTACGTGGTCTTCAATATTCACATAAATCAAGTCAATCTACCCTATAAGAATCATTTCTCTGATGAAATGAACCTCAATATGTTTGGACCTAGCATGGTAGATAGGATTGCTAGCCAACATAACACTACTGAGGTTATCACAATGCAATATCACTCTGCTTTCCAGCTGTATTCCCAAGTCTTTCAATAGTTTCATTAACCAAATTGCTTCACAAGCCGCTAAGGAAGCTCCTTTGTACTTTGCTTCTATACTAGATAATGCAACAATAGGCTGTTTCTTACTCTACCAACTAATCATACTATTGTCCAATCCAAATGCATAACCACTGGTTTGACCTCTTGTCATAGGCACAACCAACCCAAACAACATTAGTAAACCCTATCAAGTCAAGATATTTTCCATATGCATAAAACAACCCATAATCTGTAGTACACTTTACATATCTTGTGATCCTCCTAATTGCATCTAAATGTGGTTTGTGAGGCTTCTGCATGAACTGACTAATTAGCCCCATTGCATAACATAAGTCAGGATGAGTAATAGTCAAGTATATCAAGTTGCCCACCATTTGTTGATACATGGTCACATTCCCTATGTCATTCCCAATATCAATCTGTAGCTTGACATTCTAATCAAGAGGTGTCTCCATATGCTTGCATTCAACCATACCATACTTCTGTAATATGTCATGAGCATACTACTTCTATAGCAGCCATATACCTTGAGGCATAGAGACTACCTCAATCCCAAGAAAATACTTTAGTTCACCAAGGTTTTTGACTCTGAATTCAGCTTGTAAACATGATTTAATTTAGCAATGCCCTCTTCATCATCTCCAGTGATGATAATATTATCTACATAAACCACTAGAAACACATATCCATAATCTGTCTTCTTCATGAATAGACTGTAATGTGCATTACCCAATCTAAATCTATGTTGCTGTAAATAATTGCTGATTCGAGCATTCCATGCTCTAGGTGCCTGTTTCAGTCCATATTAAGCCTTTTTTTGGCTTACATACATGTGTAGGAAAGTCCGGGTGAACATAGACTTCAAGCTGCTCCATATATACTTCCTCAACCAACTCACCATTCAAGAAAGCATTCTTGACGTCCATTTGCCATAATTTCCAACCTTTGCATGCTGCTAAAGCAATGCCAGTTCTGACTATTGCCATTTTAGCCACTGGACTGAAAGTCTCCTCATATTCAAGACTATATTGCTGCACATACCCTTTTGCAACCATCCTGGCCTTATAGCGTTCTAACAAACCATTTGACTTGCACTTAACCTTGTACACCCATTTGCAACCAATAGGGACTTTTCCTTCAGGAAACTCAACCAATTCCCATGTCTCATTTTCATCCAAGGCTGCATACCCCTCATATATGGTAGCACACAAGTTATCATATGTATAACTGCATCATCAAACTTTGTAGGTTCTTTGTAACTTGTCACACTAGCCATATATGCATAATGGTGGGCTGAATAACTAGTGTATGTAAATCTGTCAACTAGTTTTTTGACTCTCTCAGATCTCCGTAACTGTGGCTGACTTTGAGCTTGCCTCTCATGAGGTGGTACATAATGACTATGCCTTGCTCCAGGCGTCATAATAGACGGAATGCTCAACTCACTATCCAAACTATCATTGCTCGATGACTCATAACCTGCTATAAGTGGGCCTGTCACATCCTCAAGCATCTTTTCTTTTCTCTTATCCCCCTCACTAACATAACCGTGTCAGTGGACATAGGAGTACGACTCCGCAAGCATCTTGACCAAGGACTTACTGTAGGTGACCCATCACATGTAGGACCACTCATACATGTACTCACTATAGATGTATTTTTAGCATTACTAGTGCTGAGACTGATCCATCAGTAGCCACTGTAAGCGGATTACCATACCATGAAGCCAGCTCATAAAAAAAACATCTCTTCTAATAAATGTCTCATGTGTAGATGGCACATAACACTTGTAAGCTTTGCGGTCTTGTGCATAACCAAGGAATAGAGTCTTGATAGCTTTAGGATCCAATTTCTTCCTCTTTTCATCAAGAAGATGCATATATGCAATGCTACCAAATACCTTCAAGTGTGAAATGTCAAGCTTATGACCATACAACCTCTCATACGGAGTTACATCATGAATCCCTGCTGTAGGGGTTCTATTCAACACATAGACAGTAGTCACTACTACTTCAGCCCAATAACAATTTGGCAAACTCTTCTCATTCAGCATAGCCCTTGCTGATTTCATCATGAGCCTATTTTTCCTGTCTACTACACCATTTTTCTGCGGTGTATAGCTGCAAGTTAATTGTCTTCTGATCCCATGTTTAGCAAGGTACTTGTCAAAGTAATTAGAGATATATTCTCCACCTCCATCTAATCTAAGACATGAAATTTTACAGCTCAACTCATTTTTCAGCATGATTCTTGAAGTCCTTGAATGCATCAAACACATCATCCTTATGTTTTAGTATGTAAAGCCAAGTATACCTACTGCTGAAATCATCAATGAAGGATACATAGTAATGAGCACCACTAAACAAAGCATTATGAGACGTACCCCATACATCTAAATTTACCAACTGCAAGGGTCATGAGCTATTTCGTACATGTCTCATAAATGGAAACCTTGCTTGCTTTCCAAACTAACATGCATCACATACATGTCCAAAGTCATGATACTTTAACTTAGGCAGTCCAAGCACAATCTCCTTCTATTGCATAGATTTAAGCTTTTGTACATTTACATGGCCAATCCGCTTATGCCATATCTCAACATCCTGTATAGCACCATCATCATGTGCAAACATGGCTGCTTTCAATTCTGGAATTGATGCATCAAGAGTAAACATTCTGCCATCTCTTCTACCTCTAGCAATCAATTTGCAGCCATTACCATATTCTTTAACAAAGCATTCATCTCTATTAAATCTCACCTATAGATTTTTTTCTACCATATTTCCAACTAACAAAAGATTCTTGGTTATTGTAGGTACATACAGAACATCATGCATGCTCTTTTTCTTACCATCAAGCATCAACAATGAAGCAACTCCTTTATGGTGAATAGTTTGCTGGGTGTCATCCCCAGTACAAACATGTCCATGCAAGCGTGCAACCATCTCATCAAATCATTCTCCATGGGGTGTCATATGATTTGAAGATCCACCACCTCTACCGTGGGGTGATCTCCCCCTGCTCTAAAGCCACCAGATCCACGCTGGCCCTGTGTATTTTTGTCATGCAAGGTATTCTGCTGATGTTGTCCATAAGCATTTCGAGTGTCTCCTCGATCTCAGAAAGAGCCTCGGCCTTTGCAGCCTCTACCGCGCTGGCTAGAGTAAAAAACAGTGTCTCTGCTTTGAGACATACTAGAACCTGTATTCAACCCAAGCTTAACTTCCTCATGCGGCAGTAAAGCAATCAACTCATCCCAATTAGGGGATTCAACTCTCACAGAAATAGACGTATCAAATGCTTTATACTCTTTGCCAAGTCCATTCAATGTCACTGCAATCATATCATCCTCAGACACTAAAGATCCAATGGTGGCAAGCTGATCCGCTATGTTCTTGATCTCTGTAGTGTAGGCCTGAATGCTTCTACCATTCCTACACATGTTATTGAACTGTTACTTTAGCTGAATCTTTCTTACATGTGTTACATTTCCATAATTCTTCATGAATATATCCCATGCATCCTTTGGAGAATTGCATCTAGTAATCCGTATAACCATAGCATCTGATATACATAAGGAAAAAAAATGTAGCACCTTGCATGCTCTCTCAATCCATAGCTTATGAGCCCTTTTTTGATCATTTGTCGAATTCCTTTCATGCATTTTAGGTTTAGCCTCATCACATGTACATAGTCCCAATAATCTCTACCAACCAAAAAATTCTTCATACGGAACTTTCATAAAGCAAAATTTTTGTTGTCCAACTTTTCTCCCACAATTTGAGTGATATTGTCAATGCCTTGAGCATTTGGCATAGTTGTAGCTTAGGTATTTAGTGATGTATACAACGTGTAGTATTTGACTCCTTTTCCTATAGATTAGGACCAGTTTTTTGCTATTCATGACAATTTCCTGTAATTCAAGACAGTTTTTTTGACAACCTGCTTGGTGTAAAATATATTCCAACAATGGAAAAACACAGTCAACTGAGCATAAACCAAGCTCAAATTAGTTCAAAACATTCTATGGTAGTGGCAAAATATCCCAACAACAAACTATGTCCATACAAGTATCAATGTTTGTACTATATTCAAGTAGCAGTATCAAATACAGCTAGCCTACTGCTATAACCAACAATATTTTCTCTATTAAAACAAGATTATTCAGACCTCAAAACAACCCCAAAACATCTCATTCAGTTTGCCACTCTATGTAGGAGTTGATACACGTCCAACCAATTAGAATATATTGCATGTATGTCAAGTGAAGATGATAGGTATCCTTCCTGTAGAAAATAACCAATCAATACCCTGGTATAACCAACAACAAATTAGTCCAAACTTTGGACTTTCAGCACTCACAATATCCCAAAAAGAATTTACTACTCAAGTGGTATGATCCAAGCATTTGTTAGTAGCAAATAAGCATCACACATACTTCAACCCTATAGGTATATTGTTTCTGAATTCAGGATAGCAACTAGTTCACTTTTTCTAGCCTGTAAATAAGCTCCAAAACTGAGCATTTAACACTCCAATATCATGCTCAAATGCATGATAATAAGGGCATATACATTGTTAGGATAAAAGCCACTACTGCCCCGGAATCACTTGCTGTTTACTGTAGTAAATAACTAGTTTGCATAGGTCTGTGCTGAATATCTCAAAATTTGTGAGGAATTTGAAAAAAACTCTATTCTGCAAAGTTGTAGACCACGTTGGATAGGTTAGGTAAAGCGTGAGCTGTTTCTCCAAAAACCATTTCTGTAGCAAGACATAGCTTCTACAAAAAAATGGGCTACAGGCACAGTCTCCTTTGATGATGTTTTCTTTAGATCTAATGCCTTGATGTTTGTAACGTGTCCACATGTTCCCTTTCAAGACACATCTTAGCAATCCATCGGAAAGAGAGTCTAGAAAGCTCCGCTCAGCACTCCCATGGAATGTTATGGGGTTTTGCGATCTAGGACTTCCCATGTCGTCTGCCACGTAGCGGAAGTATTCTGGCCGTTCCCACTTAGGACCCTGACCTAAATCAGGATTTCCTCTAATGGTCACTTTCCTAAATGGCAACTAGCATTGAACCCCAGGTGAACTACTTTACACAGAAATGCCAGGGACGAAGCGGATTCATGCTGCACTTGGTTCAAGGAGAATGGGAAATGAGAGGGATGCAAGGCTCAACCTCTTTGCCCATAAGGCAAAGTCCCATTCTGTTCCCCTAAAACAACATAAATCAGGATTCTAGTAACCTAAACTCTAGGTCAGCGCCCTTGCTATTCATTTTCTTTGAGAAGAGATCCTTGCTGGCCATTTCGCTTGAGAAAAGTTCCCGGCCAATCGGGACTGCCCATCCATAGGATGGACCCATGGCCACATCCACCACACTTTCCTCAGGGTTGCTTTAGTTGTCTAATTACCTACCACATTTAGTTGGACATGCATCAAGCAGCTTCCTTAATTAGCCCTCTAGACACTAGTTGCTTCACATAATCTTAGCACTTGACATAGAAAAACAATGTCAAACAAGTTCCTTTTCAACAGGTTATCTTATTTATCTTTGGAATACATCCACAAAGTCCAGCTCGTAGGCTAATCCATAATCTACCCGAAGGCAATCCATAATCCGCTTGAAGGCTATCCAGCAATCCACATGGATTAATAATCCAAGATTCCGCCCGTAGACTAGTATGCGGGTCTCGAGATCCAATCCCGAGTCACGTTGGCCTCTTGTGCAGGGCCCGGAAGGCAAGGGATTTATGGCCAAAGCCCCCCCTGACACCCAAACGTCCTCTTGCTCCAAGTAGAGCTCAACGGAGAGACCTCACGTGTGGCGGGTTTGGTCCACGTTCCCAGTGTGGCTAACAATCCCCTTGGTTAGGGTCAGGCAGATAGTTGGGGGTAACTGATGCTGCCTCTCCCTTCATGCCTTCAACCTGAAGCATTAATTAAATTTCCATCATTTAGTTCCTTGAGCAAACAATGCAAACAGTGCTCCTAAACTGTTACAAGCACAATCAAACCAGTGGTCATTTATTTGGCCAACTACTAAGGAGTGAATCCTTCTCTCCAAATGCATCCAACATTCGATTCGGGATCAATTGTGACTTGGCAAGTTCCCCCAAGGGTTTGTTTGTTCACCCTTTTGTCCTTGGGTTAGGGCCATACCCTGTTAACCCAACTTAACCAATACCTTAGGTTTCATAAATTAACAGTAGATCCTGACGACCATGTTGCTCTGACTTGATTGATCCTTTGCTTCCAAGAAAATACCTAAGTTCCCTTAACTTGGCAATTTTCCCCAAGAAAGGTGATGTAACAGGATGACTACTCATCCTCTTGCAAGTTAAACTTGTGCAAGAACTTGCCAACCTCATTCCAAGGAATGGCAAAACTCTCTTGTGATCAAACCACAAGGCCATGCAATGTTTCAACTTGTTGCACAAGTGTCACATCTATTCCATGGGATCATTTCACCCATTGAACGACATTTCCCGGTCAAGGAGTTATGTTTGGATAAGAAGCAAGGTTTAGGGTGTCTTCTTACCCAACCCAATCCTAATTGCACTAGGCCGACAACGTTTGGTCTTAGGGATTCCAAACAATCAAAGTTTTAGCATCAGGCCGAATGATCCTTAGGGTAGAAACCCTAGATCGTTATTTGCATGAGCGTCCAATTGACCCAACAGTCTGTGAATGTGGGTATGATCTTCGGGTTTTAGGGTTTTGACTTGGCAACAAGTGCAAAACTAGGCCGAATCCTTAACGCACTAAACCCTAGTTAGCACTTGGGGTATTTATCGTATCGATTGAACCATGCCTATACGAATCCCTTGTGGGCTAGGTGATTTAGATAATTTGATCTACTTGTCTTGCGACAAGGACGAACCTTTCCTAGAGATGATAAACTTAATCTAAAGGAGAAAAATAGTTGCAAAATGTCACAATACACGTAAACATGCGATTCATTGCTTCTACGTACCATTGGATTCGCAATAACCCTATCCTTTCTTGCTGAAAGTCAAAACACATGATAACTTAAAGGATAACTTATCTAGGACCTACTAGGATTTACATCGAGGAATAATGCCTACAACCTTTTGTCTAAGTTTTGAATTTCATGTTTTAATAAGCCATGCAATCTTTTCCAAATGCAACTTGACGAAATGAGATTTGCGAATATGTAACATGCGACCTTAAATACGACAACATAAAAAATGAAGTTCATGCAACACTAAGGCTAGTGTTGATATAATCCATTTCCAAGCATATTTTTCCATGCAATTTACAAGACCGGAGTTCATTTTCATGCCGTGAAATGGAAGTTAGCAATTTCCTCGTGCGAATCATAATGAAGGGAATTATTGACTAAATGCAAGATACTCCTTTCCTTCATGGCCAATGCACTTAACAATTTCATTCCTTTGCCCTAAGTAATAGGCGTTTAGACTCATTACTTTGGAAATGCACCAAAATAGCAACATGCAGCTAATCTCCTAAGACAGACAACTCTAGAAATGCAAACGTTCCAATTTCATGACATGCACCAACCTTGTGTAATGTTTACAGAGATAATTTATCAAGTGTACTTTTATCTCTGCCACATGCATTAATGATAAGCGCAAAATGCATTCTCCCTTATGGAATAAGCGTGCTTAAAACATTTCTTTATGTGAGAATAAACTCGAAAAAACATGGACTTGTGGGCTTGGGGAGATGTCCACGTGTAAGCTTGGGGAGGAACATCCTGTAGGCACGTCTTGTGACTTTTTGGGAGCCATTGCTGAGGACTTGAACTCTGTGGATTACCCTCGCTTCCCTGCGTTCTCCGAATAGCCTCAAGAATTTCCATCCCCCTTGTACGCAGGAGATTCATTCACCAAATTTCAGATCTTTAAAAAGACAAGGGCTTGTGGACTTTGGGTTTATGGGGAGGCTCGTGGGATTTGGGCTTTTATGAGCAGGCTTGCGAGATTTGCGGCTTTTACGAACAGGCTTGTGGGAAGGAGCTTTATGAGCTCAGTTTTAAACCTGAGGAGGGTGCATAGGAACAAGAATGATGGCCTCATCCTTTAGAAACTTCTTAGAGAAGCTTCTAAGAAGCTTTTGAGGATCCAACAGAGACGTCATGGGGAGGCCCAATGATTGGGAAAAAGAAGTGATTATTGATGGGGTAGGGGAAAATAGTGGCAGCAACAACCTCGGGGGGCTCACCCATAAATATATAAGTGTATAATGTGAGTTCAACAGGAGGGTGTTTTTAATTAGATTTTTAAATGAAATTTAACAGGATTAAATTAACAGAAGGGGGTTTTTTATTCAATTTTAGAAAAAAATCATTTAGTTCATAAGTAAAGAGGGGTTGTTTTATTAGGGGAGATATTTTAGTTGAGGGGTTTTTTTAATACCTCTTGAACGCATGTGGTACCTATAGTTTTCTAATGGTGCACCCCCCGAGGCAACAACGTTGTGGTGCAGTGCTTCTCAGCTCGGCGGCGTAGCAGTCCTCCTCCTCTCTCCAAGTCACAGCGGCAAGTCGACAGCAGCATTCCCTTCTCTCTCTTCACGCAGCCTTCCCTCCTCCCAATCCCCCACTAAGGGGTGTTCTTATATAGGCTTAAGGGGGGGAGAGGGAAGCTCCACCACGTGGGCTGTGCATGGCTTCCCCCCCCTCATGCAACCCACACCTCTCACCTAGCCCATCCCTCCCCACACTCCCTCTCCTCTAGCCATGCATCAGTTGGGGGAAAGGGATATTAATAATTTTTTTTCATTATTATTATCCATTTTTCCCCCTCCCAAGAGGGTGTTTCCCTGCGATTATGCAATTTGGAACCCTTGGGCTCGATTTCACAATGCGGAGGCCTTGTTTTTGCACGTGCGGGGTATGGATTAAACTGCCGGTAAATACAATGCTGGAGATAACCTTGCACAAGTTTTACGTGGCGTGCGGGGAGTCAAGTTTGGTAATATTTTCGAGTGAGAATATTACAATGTCAAATGGCCACTGCCAAGCCTTCAAGCTTCAGGTGTTCAAGCTCTGATACCATGTTGGAAGAGAGGGAGAGAGACAGAGTGGAGCAAAAGATGAGCCTCAGCTCATTGTTGTGTAAAAAATATTACACGGCGCAGCGAACAGAATCTGAGAAAGAGATAGAGAGTACACAACAGATAAGAGGAGAATCAGTAAATTCTTTAACTCCAAACAACTGATACAAAGATGGCTCTGTCCACCCGTGCGCTTCCACTGTGTGAAGCTTAGATGGCGATCTAGACAGAAGATAGGTGAAGAGCTTAAGGCTAGCTAGAATAACAACTTTGACTGGGTGAAAGATGGATGCGAAGGGGTTTAGTTTTTATAGCCCGCGAAGGTCGTTAGGTCAGCTTGCTGACCACCGCCGACCTACCATATGAGCCTCCACTAGTCGGCCAGGGAATATTCCAAGGAATATTCCCTTTACCATCGGGCCAGCCCCTTTTAACTCCCTTACACCGCAACCCGATGCAATGCGCCTCGAGTTGCTACCAGCTTAACCACTCCATCTAACCCAAAGATTAGACCCACAACAATCACCTTTTTGCCATCCGATCACATAGACCTCATCTAATATGCAAGTCAGGACTCATCAACCAATGTCCGGGCTCACATTTGGCTTCTCCTCATAATGGGGGCCTTACAACTTTGAGCACCATGGATCATTGGTAGCACCTAATCAGGTTGGGGCATTGATCATATCTAACACCCCCCCTCAATGTCCACCCATAGGTGAACTATCTCCTCGTCCCAATGCCGAGTCTCTGAAGATGAACTTGAAGCAGATCCTTCGTAAGTGCTTTGGTGAAGATATCTGCTCCATTCTCCTTTGTTGGACAGTAGATCAATTCCACTATCCCATCCTCCATCAAATCACGCACATAGTGATACTGGATCTCTATATGTTTGGTGCGTGCATGAAACACTGGATTTTTGGCAATGGCGATGCAACTCTGATTGTCACATCTCAGCACAGTTGGTTCTTCATCTTGCACTCCCATATGCCATAGAATCCTTTTCAACCATACGGCCTCACATGCAGCAAAACAAGCTGCCTTGTACTCTGCTTCGGTAGAAGACAATGCCACTGTTGGTTGCTTCTTACTAATCCAAGAGAAAATTCCTAAACCCAAAGAGAAACAATAACCAGAAACTGACTTCCTGGAATCAATGTCTCCTGCCCAATCTGAGTCATAGTTCCCCACAAGAGAGGTTCCGAAACTGTATGTGATACCATAGTCAAGAGTTTTCTTCAAGTATCTGAGCACCCGCATCCCAGCCTCCCAATGACTCTCATGAGGTTTGTTTGAGAACCTTCTCAAAACACCAACAGCAAAACTGATATCTGGTCTGGTGTTACACAAGTAGATCAGACTACCGACCAACCTCCTATACCTCCCAATGTCTGCTAGTGCTGATGTATCCTCGACGGATAACTTTGCATTCACCTCCATAGGTGTAGCTATCTCCTTGCACTCGGTCATGCCAAATGCCTTCAAGATCTCCCATGCATACTTCTTCTGAGAGATGAAGATCTTTCCTCGCTCTTGCCAGACTTCAATCCCCAAACAATAGTGTAGCAAGCCCAAGTCTGTCATTTCAAACTCAGAACTCAAAGCCTTTCGAGTTTGGTTGATCATATCTTCATAGTCACCTATAATAAGAAGGTCGTCCACATATAGGACAATCACTACAGACTTTTTACCATCCATGTAAACATACAAGTTAGCATCTGAGGCACATCTTTTGAAGTTTAGGTTTAAAAAGAACCTATCTATCCGCTGGTACCATGCTCTGGGGGCTTATTTCAGCCCATACAATGCCTTCTTCAGTTTACACACTTTGTTCTCAGAATGGGGGGCCTCAAACCCTGGTGGCTGAGCCACGTACACCTCCTCCTTGAGGTCACCATTTAAGAACGCTGACTTAACATCCATTTGGTACAATGGCCACTTCTTGTGGGCAGCCACTGCAAGTACCGTGTGAATAGTGGTCATTCTGGCAGTTGGGGCAAATGACTCTTGAAAATCAAACCCTTCAACTTGTGAAAATCCTTGGGCAACCATCTAGCTTTGTACTTTTCTAAGGTACCATCAGCCTTGTACTTTACCTTCTAGATCCACTTGGTGCCAATAACCTTCCGCTTTGCTGGTCGATCCACTAGCTCCCAAGTGTCATTCTTCATTATGCTATCATACTCCGCCTGCATAGCAGCCTTCCATGATGGATCTGCAAGTGCTTTTTCTAAGTCAGTTGGCTCCTTTACTTCTCTCATAATCTCAACCATTAAGGCCATATTGACAATGTGAGTAGAAGCCCTCCTTTGCTCCTCTATTCTCTAAGACCTCCTTGGTCCGTCTACCTTCTCCTCAACAGATGTAGGCATAGGATTATTGTGGTCATAGAGCTACTTCACCCAGTGCGGCAATGGCTTTTCCGGTGGGGTGATGTCAGGTTGGTGAACTTTTTCCTCATCATTTGAAGATGATGCTTCCTCCTCCTTAAGGATAGGGATAGCTTTCGGGACAGGTTCATAGTGGACTACTTCTTCGCTTGATGATAAAGTGGAAGAACTTGCCTTCTCCTCCTCCACTGTATGCGGCTCCTCCTTGAACACCACATCACGGCTCGCGATGATCTTCTTTTGCCTCTTGGTCATATAATTTGTAAGCCTTGTACTCATCACTATAACCCAAGAAGATACATTTTCTGCTTTTTGGTTGTAACTTGTTTCTCTTCTCATCTGGAACATGTGCATAACATTCACATCCAAAAATTTTGAAATGTGAGACAGATGGTTTCTTACCAGTGTAAGCCTCGTGAGGTGTTTTTCCCTTGAGAGCCTTTGTATAGCTCCGATTTAGAATGTAGACTGCAGTATTAACAACTTCAGCCCAAAAATGGTTAGGCAATCCCTTGCCCTTTAGCATGCATCTTGCCATCTCCACAATGGTATGATTCCTGCGTTCCACAACACCGTTCTGCTGAGGTGTGTGAGGCGTCGTCAATTGACGCTTGATCCCTTTGCTCTTACAAAAGCCTTCAAACTCCTTTAAGTTGAACTCACCACCACCATCTGTTCTAAATTTCTTCACATTTTTCCCTATTTCATTCTCAACAAGTATTAGCCATTCTTTAAACTTACCAAAAGCTTGAGCCTTATCATGAAGGAAGTACACCCACATCTTCCTACTGTAGTCATCGACAATCAACATAAAATAAGAAGATCCCCCCAAGGCCTGTGTAGGCATCTTACCACACAAGTCAGCATGCACCAACTCTAGAGGAGCCTGTGCTCTATTCTTGCTTTCTTGTGGAAATGCCTTTCTTTGTTGCTTGCCCATCATACAAGCTTCACATGGTTCCTTCAATTTAGTTATTGTAGGTAGGTGAGCAACCATACCTTGCTTTTGCATCTCCTTCAATACTGCAAATCCGATGTGTCCAAACCTTTCATGCCAAAGCTTACTTGTGCCCACTCCAGCGGTGGCTGTAAGAGCACTTAGCTCATACAGGTTGTTCCTTCTTTCTCCTTTGCCAACAATTGTGCCATCACTATCAATAATTTCTGCACCTGTCTTCTTGAACCTCACTTCATGACCAAGATCAATTATGGCAGCAAACTGATAAGAGATTTCTCTTGATTTCGGGAACATACAACAATTTGAAAGCTTTTTTACTTCACCATTTACAGCAACAAAAGAAATAGTACATGTGCCTGCAGTAGGGCATTTAGCATCATTTCCAACCGTCACAGTGATGGATTCTTGTAGAGGCTGCATAGAACTGTATAGACCTTTCTTGTTGGTCATGTGATGGGAGGCCCCACTATCCAACACCCATGAGTCAGTGGTAGATTCTTCTTGCGCTGAGGAGCACACTTCCTCAATGGTCGCCATGAATAATTCCAACTCTGCTTCAGTCGTATTGGTTGTCTCTTTCCCTTTACTTTTAAGGGTACCATTCTTTTCATCTACCTTCTTGACACGACAATCTGCAATTGCATGTCATTTCTTCTTATAGTAGAAGCACTCTCCCTGAAACTTCTTCTTGCCCCCCTTCTTCTTTTTGTCACCATCATTTTTGGTGGAGGAAACACCTTTGCCTTTTGCATTGGCAGAGAATGCAGCATCTCCATTGTTGCTTCCTTCTCGGGCTTTCAGCCTCAACTCCTCCTCCATTAATAATGCACAAAACTGCTCAAAAGTTAAAGATTGAGGTCTCACCTGAGTATTAAGGGCAGTTACTAGTCCATCAAACTTTTGTGGACAAATTCGAAGACACCTCCGAGCTAGCTCTTCGCTAGTCTTTTGTATCCCAGCGCCAGCCATCTGGTCGCGCAGATTCTTAATCCGAGTGATGAATGCTTCAACTGTCTCTCCTTCAGCAAACTTCTGTGCTGCTAGTTTATTCTCCAAGTTTTGAATCCTTGTTTGGTTTCGTGTTTCATACTGACTCCTTAGTACATTCCAAGTATCTGACGCTTTGGTTGTATGCTGAATCAGAGTCAAAACACTGTCAGAATAGCTTGTAACTAAGGCACACAATGCATCTGCATTCCTTCGTTTCCAAGCTCGTAGAAGATCTGCATTTGGAGGAATCATCACACTAGGATTTGATGGGTCGGGGGTAGGCTGTGGTTCTGCGTCAGTCCCCAGCACAGTCTCCAGAAGCTCATAAGAATCAAGGATAGTTGTAATTTTGAACTTCCACAAGGTGTAGTTTGTACCATCTAACTTTCCTTCACTGAAAGTTGGTGGACGAATCCTCAGTGTTTGAATAGCCGGTACAGCAACACCACCTCCTGCACCGCTTCTTGATGCGCCAGAACCACTTCCCGGAGTCGACATAGTTTCTCTTTGCTGTTGAAGCCTTTGCCTCTTGCACGCTCTCTGATCTCTAGAGCCCCCTGGGCTCTGATACCATGTAAAAAATATTACACGGCGCAGCGAACAGAATCTGAGAAAGAGATAGAGAGTACACAACAGATAAGAGGAGAATCAGTAAATTCTTTAACTCCAAACAACTGATACAAAGATGGCTCTGTCCACCCGTGCGCTTCCACTGTGTGAAGCTTAGATGGCGATCTAGACAGAAGATAGGTGAAGAGCTTAAGGCTAGCTGGAATAACAACTCTGACTAGGTGAAAGATGAGTGAAAGATGGATGCAAAGGGGTTTACCTTTATAGCCCGTGAAGGTCGTTAGGTCGGCCTGCTGACCGCCGCCGACCTACCATATGAGCGTCCACTAGTCGGCTAGGGAATATTCCAGGGAATATTCCCTTTACCATCAAGCGGGGGGCGCTGCCCCCGGACCCCCGCCAGGGGGGCCGCTGGCCCCCCTGGGACCCCCCAGCCAGGGGCCACTTCGGCGGTCCCCGGACCCCACAATAGGGGCCCCTTTTAACTCCCTTACACCGCAACTCGATGCAATGTGCCTCGAGTTGCTACCAGCTTAACCACTCCGTCTAACCCAAAGATTAGACCCACAACAGTCACCTTTTTGCCATCCGGTCACATAGACCTCATCTGATAAACAAGTCAGGACTCATCAACCAATGTCCGGGCTCACATTTGGCTTCTCCTCATAATGGGGGCCTTACAACTTTGAGCACCATGGATCATTGGTAGCACCTAATGAGGGTGGGGCATTGATCATATCTAACATGTTGTTCTTCTTCCATTATTCTTCCATCATACTCACAAAAAGAGGCTTACACACATAGGTATGACTAACCAAGACTATGGTTAAGTCACTGACTAAACCAACTTATTGAATGTCTTACACGTGTATTGCTAAATCCTGCTAATGTCGGTCACACACATAAAGATAGACTAACTGAAGAGTAATGGGAGCTTGATATTCTAACATATTTCCATTCAAAGTGGTGTATTATCTTGTGTTTTTGTGGTCTCTTGATAAATTCTATGAAGAGCATAATCAATTTTGTTCAAGTTAAATCCGTGGGGAGAATAAGCTGCGTGAAGATTTGAGAAGATTGGTGTTCTTTTCCTTGTTGTGGTCACATAAAACATGAAGAAAATGCTTGTTGATGATACAAGATAGATTTTCTTACAATAGATTCCCTACTTTCTTGGTATTCCTCTTGGGACTCCAATTCTTTTAGCTACCCTTAAGCTGTTTCCCTATTATTTGTTTGGATTGCTATCAAAGCTTCATAGTGGAAGCACACAAGTAGATAGAGCCATCTTTGTATTAGTTTGTTTAGAATTAAATAAATTTCCAATTTTCTCATATTTACTATGTATTCTCTACTGCTAGCTCATATTCTATTCGTAGAACCATGTAGTTTTTATAGGGTATTAGAGCCTATGGGGCTCTAAGAAGTGAAGGATACACAAGAGGCAAGGGCTTCAATAGCAAAGAGAAGCAATGCCATTTGGTGCATCAAGTAATGGTGTTGCGATTCCATCAATTTAAACACTGAGGATTCATCTACTAGCCTTTAGAAAAGGCAAGTTAGATGGTATAAACTACACTTTGTGAAAGTCTAAAGTTACAATTATCCTTGGTTCTTATGAGCTTTTGGAGACATTGCTAGGGGTTGACCCAAAACCATAACCCACACTTGACACATCAAATTCAAATGTTACGATTCCTTGAAATGTAAATCTTCCATGGGATTGAAAATGAAGAAATGCAAATGCATTGTGTATCTTAGTTATCAAATGTTTTGATAGTGATTTATAGCATATACTTGAGGCATCAAAGGCTTGAAACATACTAAGGAGTTATTATGAAACGAGAAACCAAATAAGGATAAAGAACGTAGACAATAAACTAGAAGTGGAGAAGTTTGTAGAAGGAGAGAGAGCTCAAGCATTCATCACTCAAATTAAGAATCTACACACTAATTGGCTCGCACTAGGATGCAAATGACTGGTGAGGAGATAACTTTGGATTTTTCCACCAAAGCTTGATAGACTACTAATTTTTCTAAACACTCAGGTGAGACCCCAAGTTGATTTACTTTCTTGAGCTCCTTACCACGAACAAGGCTTTGATACCATATCAAGATTGTGGGAGAGAAGGAAGGAGTCTCACTTGTAGCTTTCTCACTTACACAATGGGGGAATACACACAAAGGTGGAGGCTGAAAATAGTTTTCCTCTTCTTAGTTGTGTAAGCCAAAAGAACTCTCTTACAAAGAAATACAAGAACCTTATATATGGGTCTCAAACCAAACTCAACTAACTAAGGTGGCATACTAACGGAACCACGAACTAGAGTAGATAAGGATAGCTGTCATCTAGCTATTATTCATGGGCGGTGTACCAACCGCATCTGCAACTAACAAGTCGGTGACATAAATGCACAACGGTCACCCTGGCATATCACCAGTGGAGCTCGATATCTCATCAGGATTATCATGGATGTATTATTTTGTGAGAGTCATGCACATTGTATTTATCACCCATAGGTGCATTTCTCACACCCGCAAGTGTTGTATGGGTTGTACACATATATTTGTTATTAGATTAGGCTTGGTCTTATTAGGCTAAGATACAAGCATGCAATGATGATTGATTGGCCTAGAATCCACAAAGTGGATAGGAAGCCCAAAAGAGGGCACAAATTCTAATTCACAGTGGTGGCCTTAAAATGCAAAGTGGGGTGTAAACCCTAATCCTAAAATGGTGCACCATCCTAGAGAGGTGACCTAAGCCTAACCCTAATTTGTGTCTATATAAGGGTGGGAGGTCTCAGTTATATTCACCCCTTTTGTCACATCCATGCTATGGAATCTCTATCAATGCAACCATTCAACCTTTTTATTACATCATCTTGCTTCCATTGTTGAGAGTGAATGATAGAGAGAGTGAGAGGTGTGTTGAGCAAGGGACTAAGGGAAGGTGAAGCTATTTGTCAGCTTCTTTCTCTTCTTCTTCTTCTTTACTAGCTTCTCAACTCATTGGTGTGTTTGTTGGTGGATGCAAAGGAGTGACGATATTGGATTGTATTGATCATGATTGTGGAACCATCTTTGAGCCTTCAAGTTGTTAGACTACAATGCAAGAAGGTAAGTTGGTGAGTTCACTACACCTCAAAGCTAGTCTTATGTACCTGCTTTCTTGATTTGGAGAGAAGGATGCTTAGTTAGTTAGAGCAAAGTGTTAAGAGACAAGGTGGGAGATTGTCATTGAAGTGAGTTGTAGCCTTTGAAACAATAGAAGTCCGTCTAAAGTATCAATTATTGATGCACTTGGCTCAACAGGTGGAATAGTGATTTTAACAATTTTGGTATTGTTTATCATTATTGTGGCAAAATAGGTCATATTGCAGCCCACCAATGTTATGCTAAGAAGGATGATATTCATAATGGTAAATTGTAGTAAGGAAACTAAGCATTATCATCAAGAAAAAATGAAGACAAAGATGAACATCTTTTTGTTATGTAGCATCCAATGAATGATGTTATAGGAAATGATATATTGATTCAAGTGCATCTAATTATATGACTAGCCATGTTGAATGGTTTGGAGAGATGTAGGATTTGATAGTAGAAACTTATTTGGCTAGCATGACGGTTTTCACACCCTTCAGGTGGATGAAGTCAAGTCGACTTAATTAGGCTAATAGATCATAATGTGCTCCATTAACTTTTTTGTGAAACCATTGCACCTAGCCTTGTCTATTTACAAGGACTTGATTTTCCATTAAAAATTATAGTTCATTTGAGACTTAAATATACATGTGGAGAACAACTTGTATGGGACACAACATCTTGGATATCAATGACTATGATTGGTTTTCCTTTTGTAGGGGGACCACCCACAAAAGAGAGTGATAATTTGATATGTTGTCCTTATCCTATATGGCATGATATTGCATTTGAACTAGTGAAGTGCATGGTATACTAACTAAATCTAATGTCAAATATAAGGACCTAGAAAGTACTTACTTGTTCCAACCAAGGGATGTGGTGCCATCCTTTAGTGTATTTATTAGGACATCTTCAGTAATAAGAATTTCACATTGTCCTAAGAAGGAATATGGGGATCCTCTACAAGGTTTAAGAGATGTGTTTATTGACTTAAATTTGGTTGTCTAATTTTGGTCCAAGTCCATGTATTGTAGGTCAAGTCATTAAAATCTATGAACCTTCATCAATGAGAGCATTATTGACATGATCTCATTTGGCTATTGCATTTGAAACTTAAAAATGCTAGCAATATAAGCTCATTATCTTCGACATCAATGTCACTGGCCTTAACCTTTCTTATTGCAATGTTAAGAAATGTACACTCAAGTGGATGTTGGGCTAAAGGTTAATGGCTTATAACGAGATGTGTACCCTTGTATACATACACAACATATAATCATATATAAGTGAAGATAACAAAAAATAAGGATAGTATTCATTTTGCACCCAAACTTTCAGCCCTCTTGCATTCCATAGTTTCTACCTCACATCCTACCATTGCTTCCCCCTTGACTAGTACCAGAGTTGTGTTTGATGTTTGTGGGAGCTTATTCTTGGAGTGAGAAGCATAAGGAGTGAAGATTTATTGTTGCAATGTTTGAGTAGTTGAGCTTCTTCTTTGACATTGATGCTTGCTGCCTACATCTTGTAGAGGTATTATTCTCATAATTTAGATTTGATTCAAATAGGTGCTTAAGCCATTGAGATTTGATTTGAGGCTACAATAGCCCATTTTGGCATTGATTTGGGGAGCCATCAGTAGCTAGGATGGAAGAAAAATAGCTTGAATTTAGATGCTCAAGAAGAAGAGATCTTGGTACATGGTTTTGATGCATGTAAACACAATGCTTGTAGAAGCAGGGGGTAGCTTATCTCTTGGAAGTGGGGAAATCTACTTGTAAGTGGAGGGTTTAAGTAGAGGGTATTATGATCTAGAGAAAAAGATAAGAGTCAAGAGCCGGGTGCTCTCACTTCCTTCTTCCATTATCTCATAGACCACACACATAACATAAGTGTATACAATAGTACTAAGGTCCGTAGGACCATTCACACTTGGTCTAAAACCACCGACTTATTTAATGTCCCACACTTGCTGATACAGTTGGACACAGCTAAAGTCGGTCATACATACTGACAGGAGAATAAATGGAAGCTTGATATCCTAACACTCCCCCTCAAGCTCAAATCATCTGATGAAATCCAAGTAGCTATCTGAAACTACTAAACTTATCTTTACCCAAAAGACTTGGTAAAGATATCTGCAACCTGGTCCATCAATCTTCACATGCATAAGATCTACTCTCCCTGCAAGAACCATCTCTCTGATAAAATGGTAGTGTATCTCTATGTGTTTTGTCTTGGCATGGTATACTGGATTCGTTGCCAGGAGTACACTACTGAGATTGTCACATAATAAGGTCACTGGAGCATCCACCTGAATATCCAAATCAGCCATAAGCTTGAGCAGCCATGAAATCTCACATGCTGCCAATGCAGCACCCCTGTACTCTACCTCAGTACTAGACAATGCAACCGTTGGTTGCTTCTTGCTGCTCTAGCTGATCATGCTACTTCCAAAGCCAAAACCATAACCACTCATAGATCTGCGATCATATGAGCATCCTGCCCAATACGCATCTGTGTATCCAACCAGTTTCAAGGGCTTATCTCTCATATAGAACAAGTGGACTTAACATATCTCATAATCCGCCTAACAGCATCCAAATGTGGCTTCCTGGGCTTCTGCATAAACTGACTTATGAGCCCAACTACATAACTCAAATCTGGCCTAGTGATGGTCAAGTAGATTAGACTTCCAACCATCTGCCTGTACATGGTCACATCCTGAATTTCAGCTCCAATGCTAATGTCCAACTTGACATTCTGATCAAGGGGTGTATCCAATGGTTTGCATTCAGCCATGCCATACTTTTTCAGCATTTCCATGGCATAATGTTTCTGCATCAGCCATAGACCATTTTCGGCCTTGATTACCTCAATACCCAAAAAATACTTCAACTCACCAAGATCTTTCATGTCAAATTCAGATTTCAGCATCTTCATTACATAATGTATGCCCAAGTCATTATCACCAGTGATTATCAAATCATCAACATATATGACCAGCACTACCAAGCCACTGTCAGTCTTCTTTGTAAATAGGCTATGATCATCCCTACCAACAGTAAATCCAAATCTTTGCAAGTAGTTACTGATCCTAGCATGCCAAGCTCTCGGAGCCTACTTCAGCCTGTACAGTGCCTTTTTCAGCTTGCATACATCATGCTGAAAATTAGGGTGAACATACTCTTCTGGCTGAACCATATAGACATCCTCTGCTAATTCACCATTAAGAAAGGCATTCTTCATGTCCATTTGCTGTAATTTCCAGCCTCTAGCAGTAGCCAAAGCAATCATAGTGCATATGGTTGCCATCTTGGCAACAGGGCTGAATGTTTCCTCATAATCAAGTCCATACTATTGGGCATACCCCTTTGCAACCAGCCTGGCTTTGTACCTTTCCACACTGCCATCCGACTTGCATTTGATTTTGTAGACCCATTTGCAAACAATGGTATTTTTTCCTTCAGGTAGTAACACAAGATCCCATGTCTTATTTTCAGCCAAGGCATTCATTTCTTCATCCATGGCTACACACCAATTCTCATCTTCCACTGCTTTAGCATATGTACCGGGTTCTTTGATCTCCATCACTTTTGTCATGTAAGCATAATGCTTTGCAATGTAGCCACTATATGTCAACCTGTCAATAGGGTATTTGACCCTCTGTGAGCATCTAGGCTGTGGTGTACTACTCGATTCCCCTCTCTCATGAGGCGGAATGTACCTGCTCTGCCTTGCGCGAGGTGTATAGATAGTCAGAATACCAAGTTCACTGTCTAAAGTGTCAGCAAACTCATATCCAGAAGTCGTTCGACTAGGTATCATCATACCAGATGCATCCTCAATAACTTTCTCTTTTCCTTTGTGGTCCAAGACATCATATCTCCCCCTCACTGACATACTGGTGTCAGTGGATGGTGAGCTCCTCAATCTCCCTGTCCATGGGGATACTGTTTGACTACTGGGTCCTATCATAGCAGTGCTCTGCTACAAATCAACTGTAGATACATGAGTGGAAGGCATATTCGATGGCACTGTAGTCGGTGATACATACAAGAACCCATCTCATAAAAAATAACATCCTTGCTCACCAAAGTCTCCTTGGTAGAGGGATCATAGCGTTTGTATGCCTTCTTCTCCTGCGAATATCCAATGAAAACACACTTATGTGCTTTTGGATCCAACTTCTTCCTTTTTTCATCTGGAATATGTACATAAGCAAGATAGCCAAAGACTTTCATGTGACTTACATTTGGCTAATAGCCATACAACTTCTCAAACGGTGTCATCTCATGAATACCTGCAGTGGGAGTCCGATTCAAGATATACATGGCTGTCATAACAGTCTCAGTCCAATAATAGAGTGGCATCTTCTTCTCATTCATCATGGCATGAGAAGCTTCCATCAAGACCATGTTCTTTCTTTCAGCTACCACATTTCGCTAAGGAGTGTAGCTGCAGGTAAGTTGCTTGCATATGTGATTTTTAGCCAGAAAGTTATCAAACTCATTTGACACATACTCCCCACCGCTATCTGATCTCAAGAAAGAGATATAGTAGTCAAATTCCTTTTCAACCTGCTTTTTAAACTGTGAAAAATAGCAAACACCTCATCCTTTGTCTTCAAAATGTAAACCCAAGTATAGCGACTGTAATCATCAATAAATGTCACATAATATTTCGAGCCTCCCATGGATGCAATATGGGCTGGCCCCCAAACATCAGAGTGCACTAACTGCAACAAACATGTACTCTGCCTTACATGCCTGACAAATGGCAACCTTGACTGCTTACCAAACTGGCAAGCATTGCATACATGACCAATACCTGAATATTGGAACTTGGGTAAACCTGTAACAAGCTTTTTTTTTTGCATAATTTGTAGCCTTTGCAAATTCACATGCCCCACTCTCTTGTGCCAAATTTCCAAATCTTTGATAGTGCCAGAACCATGGGCAAACATAGTTGAATTCAGCTATGGCAAGGTAGCATCAAGAGTAAACATTCTGCCATTCTTGTGACCGTGAGCTATCAACTTGCATCCATTGCCAAACTCTTCAATAAAGCAGCCATGCTTATTGAATCTAACTTGCAAGTTCTACTCTGTCATCTGATTGACAGACAGTACGTTCTTTGTAATTGAAGGAACATGCAATACATCATGCAAATTTTTCTTTCTACCATCATGAACTACAAGAGGCACTTTGCCTTTATGCTCAATGCTATGCTGCGTGTCATCACCTGTACAGACATAGCCATGTTTTTCAGCCACCATATCAGTGAACCAATCACCGAGAGGAGTCATGTGGTTTGATACTCCTGAATCAATATACCAAACTCCATCATCAGTGGATTTTTCAGCAACTCTATCTTTTACATACTGCATGGCAAACAATCTATCTCTTGAAGTATCATGTGCCTGACTAGATGTAGCAAAATGTCCATGTTGTTTGCCTTTCTGATTGCCTTGCTTCTTCCAACAATCCTTGGCAATATGCCCATACTTCCCATAGTAATGACAATCCTTATCCTTGTTCGGATTGTTAGATGGATGTTACTGTTGCTAGGAGCCTCTGCCTCTAGGGCTAGATCTCCCCCTGCCTCTAAAGTTTCCACCACCTCTTGCATTCGATACCTACTGGTTGTTATTGCCATTGGATGCATTTTGCTAGCCTCCTCTACCAGATCCATAGCCTCTACCATGGTTTCCACAGTCGCGTTGGTTGGAATAGAAAACTGCATCCTTGTTTTTAGAACTGCTAGATCTTGTAGCCAAGCCAAGCTTAACTTCTTCATGGATAAGCAATGCAACCAGCTCATTGAAATCACGCATTTCAGCCCACACAAACACAGAAGTGTCAAAAGACTTATACTCAATCCCCAAGCCATTCAAAGTCACAGCAACCATGTCTTCATCTTCAACCTCTGAACCAAAAGATGCCAAAATTGATCGGCAATGGTATTAACCTCCGTGACATAATCATGTATAGATCTACTCTTTCTCTCTATGTTGTTGAACTTCTGCTTCAACTGTATCTTCCTGGCACTTGTGGTTGTGCCATAATACTTGACCAAAATGTCCCATGCATTCTTAGGAGAGTTGCAGTTCATTATCTGCATTACCATGGTATCTGAGATACATAAAGAGAGCCAGTGCAAGACTCTACGAGCTCTTTCTGTCCAAGCTCTATGTAATCATCTCTGATCAGTCATGGGTCGATTTGGGAGCTCAGGTTCAACTTCTGCTCTAGTCACCAACTCCCAATAGCCTTTCCCTATTAAGAAGTTCTCCATGCGGAACTTCCATATGGCATAATTGTTATTGTCAAGCTTTTCCCCCACTATCTGGGTTATGTTGTCAGTCCTCTTTGCATTAGCCATGTTGTACCAGACACTATTTAGTCACTGCCTGACTTCCTGCAAGCAAACAAGTATGACTAACCAAGTTCAATCCTCAACAGTTTATGACAGTTTTTTGCAATTAATTGAAGTAAAAAAATGAGGGTATTTCAGCCCAATGACAGCTCAAAATAGTCCAGAAACCAGTGTTCTAACTCATAAATATAACAATCAATACATATGCTATGGAGTTGCTTCAGCTTAAACTCCTGCAACCTCACTGCTAGGGTAAATATATACAATTTGAAAACTGTAAACTGTGAGTAACCAATAGTAATTTCAGGCAAAAAACAATGTGTATACATGTCATACATGTTCCAAACCCTCCAGAATATCTGCTGGTACATATAGCAGTCCAGTCATAAGCATACATGTATAAAACAGTGCATACCCAACAAGTATAAGTGACATAAATCTACTCATAGATTGTATACAACAAATAAACTGTCAAACCAAGATGTATTTCAGCCCAAGAGATCCTCAAACCACTTCATACATATGCCACTGTGTGTATAAGTCAATACATGACCAAATAAGCATCCGTAGATACTCTATCTGTAAGAGGCAATGTCATATAATGCATTCACTGTTTATGACCACAGTCAATACCCTGTCAATACATTTGTTTCTAGATTCAGACTTCCATTTTTAAGAGCTTTCAATGCTCATATCAATTCTTATAGCATTCAACAGTCATATCCCGTACCATACAACTCCCTGTAGGTAACAAAAGGCATTTACTTCTTCAAGGCACTGACTATATGATGATGATAGTTTTATGACAGTTTTCAGTTTGTCATTGACTTCCAAAAATTGAGCATTTCAGTCAATAACTTCAGTCCAAAACCATGTCAATCAATACATATGGTTCCCAGAGCATGTAAATGCTTCAATAAGTTCTCCTGAGCATGCCAAGAAGCTCAAAGCTCTTGAGTAGAATCAAGTGTATGTTGTATACACCTTGATTATAGTAGGTCTTCACTATTTTTAGATCTGAGGTCAACTATCATAGCTCATCAATGAGCTCTACATCAAGGGTTAGCATTCCAAGACAATAAACCATCTTCCAATGATGATTTAGCAAGCTTTTAAGTGCTCCATTCCCTTCCAATATGTTTATCCAGCCAGCATATGCATATCAACAACCTGGCGCAATTTGCGTGGACAAATCTGGGCTTCTCCTTCTTCACGCTAATGATCACTTCGATGTATATCCACTCAATGATGATCAATGAAGCCTTTACGAGGTTCCAAACAAGTCACAGGTCCTCCTTCAAGCAATGACAAGTCACAATGATAATGCCTACCTTGTAGCATAGGAAAATGATAGCTACTCCTTTGTTCTCTTCAATCTTGTCAGTTCAATCTTCAGGTCTTCTTCCGGTATGCACTCCACAGAGCCCAGTCATGGTTACTCTGATACCATGTTACGATTCAGAGAAAAAGACAAGAGTCAAGAGCTGGGTGCTCTCACTTCCTTCTTCCATTATCTCATACACCACACACATAACATAAGTGTATACAATAGTACTAAGGTCCATAGGACCATTCACACTGGGTCTAAGACCACCGACTTATTTAATGTCCCACAATTGTTGATACAGCTGGACCCAGCTAATGTCAGTCATACATACTGATAGGAGAATAAATGGGAGCTTGATATCAGGGTTCAAGTTGGGGCCTTAGTAGAGGCTTTTCTTGGATTTCTAACATAGAAAAAGAAAGAGAGTGAGGCTTGTTGATTTGTTGAGATTTTGATTTGTATGGATTGTGTTACTGATATGGATGCATGAAGAGGTTTTTTATGCTTTAAAAAACCAATTTTGATTAATTTTTATTAGTTAGCTACTCATGCCATTTTTCCATGTTTTTAAATATTTGAGGAAGCTATAGGGCATCTATTTTATTACAAAAGCCTTTTTAAAAGGTTCAAACATTAGTCATTAGTAATAGTTTGTACTCAAAGGCTCTCGGATTATATGCAAGCTAAAATTGATTTGTAAATACAATTTATATTTTATTGGTCTTTGATATTTGCTTTATGCTCAAAAGATAGTCAAAATTTGGAAAAGGTTGCAAAAACTCATATGTTTTTTAGAGTACTAAAATATAACTTTTGTATCAATTTTATGCTAATTTGATATTTAGAGATCCTTGCATGGCTTTAGCATACATTGTTTGTAGTCCGATGGTCTATTTGAGCTTGCAGTTGGGTATACCTTGTTATTTTTGGTGTGCAAACATACTTTTGTCATTATGGCTTCTTCAAAACTTAAGAGAATGCATTGTTCAATATTGAAAAGCTTGACGAAACAAACTTTTCATGTTGGAAAGAGCAAACATACCGTGCATTGATCTAGAAGGCTCATGCAAAGGCAATCAAATATAGTGAGATTAAGCCTAAGGACATGGATGCATATATATGGGAGGAATCAGATGAGCCGGCATACTTCATTATTGTATTGACACACTCAAATTCCATGCATTCTAATATGAAAGATATTGTATTGTATTGACACACTCAAAGTCTATGCATTTTAATATGAAAGATATGGCAAGTACACATGGTGTATGGAAAAAACTTGGTGATCTATACGAAAAAAGAAAGTGTAGCCTTGCAAGTTTATTGGCAAAAAAAACTCATTGATATCTGCATCAAGGATGATGCTTTGATATCTAAGAATATCAATGATTTTAACACTATTTTTAGCCAGTCGACATCTTAGAAGATTTTCTTTCATGATTCAATGAAGGCCATATTATTGTTAGTCACCTTGCCCAAGAGTTGGGGTACTTTCAAGTTTACCATTAGTAACTCTGCACCTATAGGTGGTCTTAGGGCTACTTATGCAGAGAGTAGTTTTCTCATTGAGGAGATGAACATAAACAACAATGTAGGGTCAAAGGGCTCTAGTGCACTTATGGCGAGAGAAATGTCAAACACTAGGGGGAGAGAGAAAGTCAAGGAGCAAGTTACATAGCAAAAAGAATATAGAATGCTTATTCTGTAATGAAAAGGGATACGTAAAAAAGTACTACTTCAAGTGCAAGTGCAAGCAAAAGGGCAAAAATACAAATATAATGATGATGGCATAAATGAAGAGAAAAGGAAGGTAAACATAGAAGGTATAAATGCATGTAGTTGTGACGATAGTGATTTTTTGTATTTATCCTCTTTGGTGATGCATTTTTGGTTGCGAATATGCATATCTCAAAATCAGTTGTGGTGGATTCTAGAGAATCATTTCATATCACTCCACATACAGAATGGTTCTCTACTTATGATGCTGGAAAGGGAGGATGCATTTGCCTTAGTATGTACAACATGTTTCAAAGACATGATGCTGGAAAGGGAGGATGCATTTGCCTTAGAATGGTTCTCTACTTATGATGTTGGAAAGGGAGGATGCATTTCCCTTAGTATGTACACGATGTTTCAAAGACTTAACAAAAAGTTTGATTAGTACTACATGAAAGCTTGATGATTGTGGTTATAGAGTTATCTTTGGTGATTGTGTGTGAAATATTTATAAGAAAATCTCTTGTTGTATCCAAAGGGCTGAAATATGGTCCTTTGTAGCCTTTGCATGTGTTTGATATTAAAAGACCATATTGTAGCTATCACTAAACAACCACTTGTTTCTTTGTGGCATCATTGTTTAGGGCATATGTCAATCACTAGAATGAAAGCTTTGTGCCATTGGAACTATCCTTTTTGTCTAATTTTTTTAATATCTTGGTTGTTGTAAATAATGTCTCTTTGGAAAGAAAAATAAAATGTCACATAAGAGAGGTAGTTTGGGAGTAGAAGATCATAATGTCTTGATTTAGTTCATAGCAATTTGTGTGGGTCAATACCTAGGATTTCATTGGGTGCAACATCTTACTTTCTCACTTTAACAGATGATGTAATAAGAAAGGTTGGGGATTATCTTCTTTGCAAGAAGGGTGGTGTGTTGGATATATTTTAAGGTTTTTGGAATTTGTATAGAATCAATTAGGTAAGAAGCTTAAGTGCTTGAGGATTGAAAATGGTAGAGAGTACATCTTACATGATTTTATAAAATTTTGTGCAAGAAGTTGTGGTATTAAGAGAGTTGATAACCCGTAATAATCCTATTCAAAATGATATAGCTAAGAAGATGAACATGATAATTTGGGAAAGGGTCTCACTAATTGATTTTGGACTAAAGATATAAAGATAGCAATGCATTTGATCAATAACTCTACTAACAAGCCTTTGGATGGCAAGATATCAAAGTTATGGTATGATAAGAGACCTAGTTATGATCATTTATGTGTTTTTGGCTATGAGATATTTATGCATATACCTAGTGATAAGCAAAGTAAGCCTAATCCTAAGTCCAAGAAATTTATTTATGCATATACCTAGAGATAAGCAAAGTAAGCTTAATCCTAAGTTCAAGAAATGTATTTTTCTTGGCTATGGAGAGTTAGGTGAAATAGGCTATCACTTATGAGATCCTAAATCTAGAAGGGTAATTGGTAGCCATGATGTCATGTTTAATGAGAATAATATGCATAAGGAGCCTATCAAAATTGTTGAGATTTGTGGAGTGTTATTTCACAAGGATGAATAGCTAGCAGAAAAACATATTGCATAACATGTTCCACATGGTGTAGGGCTTGGGGAGCTTGCTAATGTTGGGGTGAGAGTGCCATAGAATGGTAGATAATATCATGTATTACTATAGGATAGACATGTGGGATAGCTAGAGGATCTTGTTGAGCCAATTTCATGAAGGTCCATGAGGGCTTCTAGACTACTAGATAGATATAATTCATTTATAGACTATGTCATGGTCACAGATTGTGGTGAGTCTTCTTGTTATGAAGATGTCATGACTAGGGATGAGAGTTATAAGTGGAAGAGAGCTATGCAATTAGAGATGGATTCATTGAAAAAGAATGTTACCTTGGAGTTAGTTCCTTTCCATGCACTTCCATGTAAGTGGATATATAAGCTTAAGGTATCTCCTTTTGATACATTGCCTAAGTATAAGGCTAGATTAGTGGCCAAAGGAATTAAGCAGGAGAAGGGGACTTTGATGAGATCTTCTCACCAGTAGTCAAGATGACTACCCTTCATACAGTCCTTGATTTGGTTGCTACAGAGGATATGGAGTTAGTTCAGATGGATGTAAAGACTACTTTCTTGCATGAGGACTTGGATGTAGATATTTATATGCAATAGTATGAGGGGTTTGTTGTAAAAAGGGAAGGAGTAATTGGTGTGTAAGCTACATAAGAACTAATATGGTTTCAAATAGTCTCCTAGGGAATGATATCATAAGTTTGATGCCTTTATGTAGTCCTAGGAATACATAAAAGTAAGATTGATTATTGTTTATACACTAGGATGGATTGGGACGATAGTCTTATGTTCTCGATTCTATATACAAAATCAGCACTTTAGGAACATAATCCTTCATACTTTCTCCTTCCTACTCCTCTACATTCATTAACCATACGATGAGGTTGCAACTTTGATAAAAAGCCACTATGAACATGTCTTTTAGCATTGAGAATTACGATTTCTCCACAATATTTAAGCTACTAAACTAAGTTTGTCATTTTTCGCCTAAGCATAATCCATAGACTCGCACTTTTCTCAAGTCAAATGTAAGAGCATTAGCCTTGCATACATACTCAAATTTCTCTACAAACCTTTAAGAATAATGTCTCATAGTATATTTCTCTACCTTTTTAGTAAAAAGGGAAATTTTGGCTTTACATAAAATCTCAAGGGTTTTACCTAGTCTAGGCTTTCTAAACCTTTCTATTGCCATTTTATCCACTAATCTTTGGCTTGTTTGTTGATTTGGTATCTTTCTTATCATGTAGATGAGTTGATGAACGGAAATAAACTCAAATTTTACTTGATTTTCTAAGTGCTTGAGCATAAGAGATTATACAGTTGGGATCTCTACTCTACTATGCAAGTGAATTAACTAAGAAGTTAGGCTCTAAATAGTTTGGCTTCTACCCTTTTGGTAAAGTTGTGTGTCTTGTGTGCGTCAAGTTTTTATTTGTGTTTAGTATTTTCAAGAAATTGTGCTCTTGGTGAGCTTTGTGTGACGTGGAAGGTCTAGCTCCTTGAAGCTCTTAGTTTATCAGTGCTTCTTTTCTTGGTTTCTCAAGTTTGTTCCTTTCTAAAGTTTGCATCTCTTATGTTTTTGATGATGATCGTCAAAAGTTATTATCTTAATGTGTTTTTCTCTATGAATATTGTTTTTGCCTCTCTAGTAAGTGCACTTTTCCTTGGGCTTTCCTTGCTAGTACTCTTGTTCTTCGATAATCTTTGATGTAGGTGCTAAATCAATTCTTAAGTAATTGGTCTTATGATCTAGTTAGATCAATTGAGTGAGTTTCTTGATAAATAACATATACCAATGCCATTTTAATGTTGAGTAGCAATGTTGTAGGTCTAGTTACTTAGTAAATCTTAGTCAAATTAGTGATTTAACCTCAATTGAGTTTGGCTCAAAAGATAAGCTAATTAACTAGGGCTTAAACATGTAAATTTGGAAATTACTTGCTAAATTGAGTTGCAACTCTAGATTGCACTTTTGGCACATGGGATGACCTACTGGTGGCTTTCCTCACTAAATTCAAATGTGAAGGTTTTGAAGAGTGGATGTGAGAGGAGTTCATGAACTTAAGTTAGTGATCCTTTGGAGAATGGGTGGAAGCATATGTCTCTAGAATGGAATCCATACTAAAAAGATGGACTAACCATCACTGGATTGAAGGTATCCAAAAGGGAGTTTTTCTTAGATGCCTACAAAACCAAAAGTCTATGAGTTCATGGAGTTGAGAAGACCAGTCAATCTACAAGCTGCAGTGGAATGTGCGAGACTGTATGATGAAGTTGAAGCAAGGTTGTCAATGGCCTCAGGAAGAGGAGCCTTATCTCCTCCCATGACAGGAATGGTATACCCACAAAATGCAGTTCCCCAGGGACTGCTACCTATCCCTACCCTCACATGCAAACAATGACACCATACAATGCATTGAATCCACAGTGGGGCCGAAAACAACAATACCTCAAATGATGGTTCAACCACAATAATAGGGGCCTCAAATAGTTCCCCCAATGGCAACTCAACAATGGCAGTGGAATCCTACCAACTGGAACTAATTTCCACTAGTCTTAATAGGAGCTCAGAATCAGAATCAGAACAAAGGACTCTCTGGGGATCAACCTAACTAGTTTATGCAATTATTATAGAGACTTCTCAAAACCTTCCTACAAGTACTCTAGGAGGACAAGTTTTGAAGGACTATTTGTCCAATTTAATTGCAAGCATCAAGAAAGAGTTGATGGATTTAATTACAAAATAGCTATAGACACATTGAAGGTGAATATCACTAGTCTATCCAATATTACAAGAGGTGGAAGAGATGTGATGCAATCTAATACATGGTGCAAAAAGTGCCATCATGCGGGACATTTAGCCATTGAATAATGTATCCAAAAACCAACTATCCTTGGAGCCTTCGGTTTGTACTATTTAAGAAAGAATCATACAGAAGGCATCTGCTCTTTGAAGTAGGTATATGAAAGAAGGAAGAAAGTCGAGGAAGAAAGATTCAACTTGTTGGAATCCAAGATGACAACCTAGGATATCAAACCAAAGCCTAGAGAGTTTGGTCCTAATTTCATTCCAAGGAGGTTCCCCTCTCAAATTTATAGAGGACAATAGTCTGGTGGTGGCTAGAGATTAGAAGTGGAGTGTTGCATATATGGAGAAAAGGGGTATATCTCACAAAATTGACAAAACCCTAGAAGGTCCATGGACTAAAAGCCCTTATGTAGTCAATGCAAGGGAGATGGACACAATACAAAAGTGTGTGCCAGTCTAGCTCATGTGAAAGCCATCACCACCACTAATAATCAACAAAAGACCCAAGAACTTGCCTCCAACTTGGTGGAAGTGGAAGTTGTTGCAATAATATGTGCCAAGAAGAGAGAACCCACACTTCCAAAAGACAATGTTATCTTGGCCAAAACAATGAATTTCAATCCTTCAAAAGAGAAATAGAATAGTATAGATTAGAATAGTGCAATACAGAGTAGTCCAGTGCCATAGAAGGATACAAAGATAATTATAGAGACATGACTAGATATCCAAGGGATAGAGGATGTAGAAGTACATCCTCTATGTAGAAGTACCCCTAGTAATTGAATAAAGTTAGATATTTTCACTGTTAAAAGGATGAGAAAAGATGAAAGTGGGTGTTGCTCCATTTCCTTATCTGGCCTACTGGCTAGAGACACCCCTGGACCTTATCAAAGAATATGACTTGGTCAAGGACCTAGATATCTTAAAACCAAATCTAACATTCTGATAGTTGTTGCTAATGCTATCCCCCAGTTGTTGAAAGAAATTTAAAAGTATACTGACAAGAAGACATGGCCTAAGGATTTCTCCCACGATCGCCACTAGGTTCAATAAGGCCCTAGAGCCAGTAAAAGAAGTGGATGTGGCTAACACCTTTCTAGATCTTGGTACCTTAGAGATTGGCATGTGGATCGAAGGATGTTTTATTGTAGATGCATTGATTGATGGAGACTCATCAATGAATATAATGATGGATGTGACAATGAAGGATCTAGGCCTGCAAGGCATGCGACCTACATAGTAGCTTATTAGACTAGTAGAACAAAGAAAAATTAAGCCTTTGGACATTTTGCCATATGTAAAGACAACCCTAGTAGGAATAGACTATTGGTGGACCTATCTGGTGGTGAAACTAAATTCCTACGAGACCTTGTATCCTCAGCTATTTGGAAGACTAGAAGTCAGAGCACAAATGGATTGGACCACTAACTCTAGGTAGAGGACCCAACAAGGTGGTAGTAAAGTTGTATGGATCACAAAAAGGTAATGGATCCACATCTTTCAAAGTCTTAATAGAATCTTCCAATGAAGTTATAGATGGTACATCAACAAATGAAGAAAATGTTACAAAGATCTTTCCCAAGAAAACAAAGGCACAGTCTCTTACATAGTGGGCACTATAAGCCAACTACAAAAGAAGCAAAGTCCTTGTTGATGGGAAAATATATTCTAATTGAACTAGAAATGAATTCCAAAATTACTTTTGATAGTGAGATAGAGGCATGTATATATTGTTCTCCCTATTATGTGGCCACATCAGAGCCATAGATAGAGACAGAAGTAGAAGTAGAAGATACAACATAGAGTTTTTTTCTCCTATAGAGCCCCTATAGAGGGGTAGAGCCAAAATCTGAAGAGGATGATGATGAAAGTTAAGATGAAGATGATGAAAATGAGGTGGAGGAATCTATTCAGCCTAAAACGTGTGAAGAATCATGTGGTGGGGGACTTGCGTGAGCTGCTATACCAAACACACACTGTATACACAAGAGGAAGCTCACTCAAGAACACAAGAAGAGAGATGGAGGCCAAAAATTTTTCTTGCTGGTTTTTTCTTCTTCTTTCACACACAATACAATGTACATAAAGTATAGATAAGATCTAAAACCGCCATGATACCATTTTAGCATCCCAAAGAGCTAGTTGAGTTTCCATGGGAAAAGAAGAAGGTGCTTCTAGTGGAGCATCAAACGAGGAGTCTACTCCCTTGAAGGAGTCAAATCTATACCCAAAAACAATACTTCGTGAAGTGCAATGTGAAAAGAATTTAACTTTTATGAATGCAGATGGCATTGAATGTCACTTGAAGGTGGGTACTAGTCTTCTAGAAGAGGAGTTGTTAGTTCTACATGATCTACTAAAGGAAAACTTGGAAATCTTTGCATGGTCAGATAAAGACCTGAAGGGGATTGATCCCATAGTGTGTCGGTATCACATCGACTTAGAGTTTGATGCCAAGCCAGTAAGGCAAAGAGAAATGTGAATGAATCCAAATTACTTAGTCGTGGTGAAAGTAGAGTTGTTGAAGCTATTAAAAGGTGAGTTTATCTATCCCACGGCCAATAGAAAATGGGTTTCTCCCATTGTGGTCATACTCAAGAAAAATTGAAAGTTGCAAATATGTGCAAACTTTTGCAAGTTGAACTCCAAGACAAAGAAATATAAATTTTCTATTCCTTTCACAGACCAACTATTAGACATAGTGGGGCGACTAACATAATCTCTAATGGATGGATTCAGTGGATATAATCAAGTCGAGATAGCAAAAGAAGATCAATCAAAATAACATTTACAATAGAATGGGGAACCTACGCTTACAGATTGGTGCCATTTGTAATGGCCGTGCTATCTTTCAAAGTGTAATGATGGATGCATTCCAAAATCACATGCATGATTTCATTGAGGTATACTTGGATGACTTTTGTGTTTATAGCCTAATTTGTGAGCATCGGGGACACTTGGAGAGCAAGGCTTTGATCAATGTTGGGAGTATGGTATCTCCTCAACCTCGACAAATGCATATTTGGAGTCTCTTCAGGAGTTATTTTGGGTCACATTGTCTTTGCACAAGGGATACCAACAGACCTTGCTAAGATTGAGAATATTGCAGCTCTAATAGCACCAACCAATATCAAATGGTTGAGGGAATTTCTTGACCATGTGGGTTATTACTGGTAGTTTATTGCACACTTTGTAACAAACCATCCTGTTTGCACAAGCTCATGAGGAAAGATGCAGAGTTTATTTGGACCGCTAATTGTGAATAAGCTTTCAACACTCTGAAGTCGTGTCTAATTGAAGCACCCATCTTGCAATTGGAGCCCCAAGATGAACACCAAGAAAATGGGGAATCTACAAGAAAATCTATGTTGTATAATCAAAAAGCATATTCTTCATAATTGAATCAACCACGACAAGAAAAACAATACCAATCTTCTCAAAATTTCACGTAGCATCATATATCAATTTTCCCACATATTTATCACAATAAAAATTCAACACATTCTTCATATTCTTCATCAAAAGAACAAGAGAACACAAAGGAGTGATCCCCAATGCTTTGCATAGATTTGGCTATCTCTCACTCTCTCATACATACTCTCTCTCAATAGTACATTGGAATAATGAAGAATGATAATCCATAACCCCTCTTTGGTCATGGATATTTCTCCCAAGAGGTATGTCTACTATGAAAGGTCACCAAAGCCACTACAGCGTCCTTTTATAGCTCAAAAGTGCCATTGTCACTTCAGTCTTTACTTGAGTCTACAACAACTAATTCTTCCACTTCTTTGAGCTATTTTGATCTTGTATTCATTTCTTCCCAATATTAGAAAACTTTCCCAAGCTACACACTCATCCATCATAACACTTACAAAGGCATACAAAATAGAACAGAACAATAGAGGCAGAGGTTCTACACAGAAGCTCCATAGAGGGTCTACAGTACCATACAGAAGGCCATCATCAAGCCTTTAGCTCAACTAAAACCATTCAAAACCATTAAGAATAAATAAATAAGATCCCAAATACTCTCAAACTCCATCCATCATCATTCTAGACTCTCATAAAAAAAAGAAAACAGAGCAAAAAAGAAGCTCAATAGACTTGATCAGAACCAATCAAACACTATTGTTTACATGTGCAACCATTTAGTGCTTTGTTCATTTTAGAAACATTGGAGGCAGCCCTCAACAAGATGGCTAATGAAAAATCATGTGATACTTTACAGTTGAATGCAAAGATGTTGAAATGGACAACAAAGTAGATGATATTGATTATGTTGTAGGTGATACATCATGCTTTTGCATATGGTTTTCCCCAAGAATGGTAAGAGAATTGGATGCAACTATTGTATAAGGGAGGAGATCTCAATTTTCTCACAAACTACCACACGATTATGGTCAGTTCAGCCATGGCAAAGCTATTCAACACTATCCTAGAAATGCAAATGAGTAAATGGGAAAAAAGTAATAACAAATGAGCTTATGGACAAGCCCCTGGTCATAACACCATAGACCATTTGGTTACTTTATGTGTGCTTATGGATGAGAGTTAGAGCCTTGAGGAAGCAACCTTGTATTGTTGTTTTGTGGATTTCAAGAATGCTTTTGACATTGTACCAAGAGTTGGCTTATGGCAACGAATGCAAGAATGAGGGATCCCAAATGATCTATGCATGGGAATTTACAAGATATATCAATGAGTGGTGTGCCGTCTCAGAGGTCACAATGGGCTATCACAATTATTTGAGAAAATATGGGAGTCAAACAAGGTTGCCCGCTCTCCCCTACATTATTTGGTTTATGCATTGATAAGCTAGAGGAAGTACTTCTCAGGGGTATGAATGAAGAGCAAGCTAAAAGCTCTCATATTGGTATGTTTGCCATCTTGCTTCTACTTTATGCAGATGATGTGGTCTTCTTTGCATATATTGGGGAACATATGCAGTAGTTCATGGGGATTCTTGAACGGTTTTGTCAAGATAATGGTTTGACGGTGAATGTGTAAAAAACAAAGCTAATGGTTGTGCGCACCAAGCAATCAAAGACCCCACAAAAAGTACATTATGCTAGACAGTCTATAGAGGTAGTATCTACTTTCAAAACATTTCAATGGGGATAGGGGGGGCTGTAAGAGTAAACACTGCATGTGACCAAGGTTGGTGGTTTACCGCTTGAAGATAAATTCCTAGAAGATGTGGTGGGATGCATGCATCTACATATAGGAACCTTGCTCTTGTTTGTTCACCATTTTAGGGTTTCCCATGTAGAATTAAAAAATTTAGCTTCCTCTTCTAAATAATCAAGAGGGACCAATGCCTTCCTTTCAATTCCATCTGGTGGAGTCAGGATGTCCAAAGATTTTTTTAGTTTTGGATTATCTTCTTCAAAGGGAATTCCAACATGTTGGAATAGGTTTTAAAGGATGGATTTTGATTAATGCATCCAATTGTTTCTGAGAGAAACTTCATCCTCACTCACCAATTTATCCATGTTATCCATCAATTTCCTCAATTTTGAGATAGCTTGCATATGATTCTGAAGATAGATGTGGTAAATCTTCAACTAGCTCACTGAATCCAATTGCAAGAGTAGTAGATTCTGAGTCTTTGGATTTTTATTAAGGATGGTCTAATTAAGCTCAATCAAGGCTCAATGGAATTCACTAGCACTGATGCAAGCTAACAAGCCTTGGATAAAGATTGAAGGTGGAGGTAGTGGATTTACAAAGGCTAAGGCTAGCAGTTCAGAGTACCACCCACTATGCTAAAAAAGATGATGAATCCAATACAAGAGTTAGAAAGGAAGCAAGAGAAGCTAAAAAAAACTTTTAATAAAAATTATTTGTAGATAAAAATTATAGAGAAGAGCTGCCATATCACTATCCTCATGAGTGAGTGTTTCAAGAAAGCATAGCTCGAGAGTGTTTGCAAAACAAAATTCATACAAAATTTCTAGAAAACCTCATATATTCATAGTTTTATAATACATGATACAATAGTTCAAATTCCACAATGATATTACTTAAAACAATAGCTAGAAATGACACAATAAAGCACATTCATGAAGGAGGGATACCACTTGTTACCTAAAAAATCAAATAAGCAGATTATGGGTGAGGACTAAATGATCATACTTACATTGCAAGCATCTATAGCAGTATCCAATTGCTATCATTGTCACCTATATGAAACAAGTTTGCCTTATTCATGTCCACGTGGCTAGATAGTGGCATAGCTGCCACAAAGCACTAGTACTTAGCAACCGAGGAGTAGGGCTAAGAGCACTAGGTTTAACAGCCCTCAATCAACCATATAATAGCTAATTATGGGAATATGATTTAGAAGCTTTGCCCATATATATAAGCCACTGCTATGGAGGGAACCAAACCAGATGAGGGTAAGCATCCTTGTTCCAAGTAGAGAGTAATGGACTTAGTTTCATAGGTAGAAAAGTAGCTAACACTTACAAAGAAGAAACAAAAAGATATAAGTAGCTCAAATTCCTTATTGCAAGGAGAGAGAGTGGTGGATTTTGGTTAATAGGTAACTTGGAGAAAAGAGGTAGGCTATGTTCAACCACATATTGCACCACTATTAAGTCCCTCTTTTTTTAAAAAAATTACAAATTAAAACTTAAGGCTAGAGTTAGAGGGTAAATTAGAGTAACATGCAAATTGAACTTATAAGCAACTCTGAGTCAAAACTGAATTACTTAAGAGAAAGGTCCATGAATGTTTGAATATATTAAAGGGGGGAAGAATGATAGCACTTGAATCCCCTAAGGGATAGGTTACTGTAAAATTTCCCAAAAGCAAACTAATATCCCAAGTAAAACAGTAATAATAAAACTTTCAATAATTCTTAAAATTGGGTAAAAACATTGCATCTTAAACCAAATAACAATAAATGAGTGTGATGTAATAATGAGAGAAAAATCATTAAATATTGGGCCTTACAGTTGAGATTATTAGTTATGGTAACAAATCATAAAGAACTACAGAGAAAAATTAATAAACTGCAAATTAAGGGACTAAATTAGTGTCCCATACTTAACAATGTAGAAACATATTCATCATGAAGGGATTGTGACATTCATGGGCTAGGAAACAAGACCCAATGATAGGTTAAATTTTTACCATCTGTTGGAATGAGGATTATTCATTTTAATTGGATAAATTGAGGAGGTAGAAACACTTTAGCATTCCTATGTAATAACAGTTTGCCCCCATGAAAACATCCATTAAATTCATACTAATAAGGGATCAATTATTAATTTTTTGAATAATAAAAATAAATTGCAAACAAGGAGATTAGTTATAGGTTAGGAAAGATGACTAGAAATGCGGTCCTCTTATAACCATCATAACTTGGGCATAAATTTGCTTCCAAATGAAGGAAATAAACACTACAAGGATTGATGTAGATATTCTTGGATAGATTAACCCTACAATAGATTAGAAGGATTCCCAAATATATATTTAAAGTGAAATATGGGAAGAGAAATTATGGCAATTATCTGATTATGGGAAGAGAAATTACTGCAATTAACATCATGATTCAATAAAGAAAAGCTATGGTCAAAGAAGATCAACAAAGGAGATGAAAAATCCTTGCAAAAGGCAAAGTTTCCTACCTACATAGTCCAAAAGCCAAGCATATCAACATGTTATCTACTATTGACTGCATGCATGGGTCCAAGTCTTGTGGGAGTTTATAATGAGCAAGACACATGTCTAGGGGTTAGATACCCAATCACACTAACCAAGGTATAAAAGGTGTAAGAGATCTAGTTTAAGGCATCCACATACAATCAAGAACTAACTCGTCACCTTCTTCTTCAACTTCCAAGGCTGTGTGTGTGTGTGTAATATTTCCACGCAATTAATAGTTAGTTGGTTAGTTTGAAAGTTAGTTAGTCAATTAATAAGTTAGTAAGATTACTAACTAAAGAACAACTAAAGTAAAAACTAACTAATGTTAATAACTAAAAAATATATTTATTTAAAAATAAATGAATAAACCGAGAATTGTAATCTGATATTTTTTCGGATTGACAAGGATTGTAGCCACTCTTCACAGAAGTTACAATGTGAACGAGAGTTATGAGCCATATTAATCACTAGTGCTAATGTGTATAGTAAGGATGGTCCAAAAATATTAGATTTTTGGGTAAAAACTAACATATTTTAGATGTTTTAGATATTACTTATTGTAAATATCCTAAAAATCTATGAAGATTTCTAGAACAGGATGTCATGTAAAAAAAAAGCAAGTGGTTTTTTCAGCTTGTTTTGGAGATTTAATACAAAAAAATAAGGATTGATGAAATCATGTGCGTCACAATGGTAGTTTACAGGTAGTAAACAACACTTCGAATAGGGAGAAGAAGGAGTGATCTGGAAGATTTCTAACTGAGAGCTGAAAAGATGAGTGGGTTGCCTCTTATCCACCCAACCTCCAATCCTCACTAAGAGAGCTAAAGAAGGGCACCACCTAGCCAAAGGGAAGATGGGCTAGGACATCCCTTTCCTAAGTGAATGGAAAGAATCAAAATACAACTTCACAAGGGAGAATTTGTAGCTCATCTTAAGGAAAATGAAGATGATGGAAGGTTAAGAGAGGTGATGACTCCTAATTTTTCCCATGAACATATATATAGTATGAGAAAATAAGGATTCCCCACCAATAGAGCATATGGCAAGTCTTACTTAATAAGTTTTAAGTATGAATGTAGAGGAAGAATTAGAAGAGACTACATATGATCTGGATACCATATGATCTAGACGTCATATTAGAATATGAGAGAGAGGGAGAGAGATGAGAAGAGAGGGAGACAAGAGGAGAAGAGGTAGAGGAAGCTTTCCATTATGTATTCATGGAATGTTATATAAAAAAGAGACTCACTCATAGCTTACCTCAAAGAGATGGACTAGCATAAGGGTGTTGTATAATGTGCTCTTAGTGGCTCCCCTTTGGGCTTGGTGATCTAGAGTGCTCTCATGTGCTTGTGATTGTGTCCTTTATATCTCCATGGGCACCTTATATAGCCTCCATAGATTAAGTTAATCTTCTTGACTAACATAATCCTAGATGATGTATGACATCTTTGATAATATGGAGAATAGTGAATGGAACAAGTCTCCACCTTGGTCATCATGTAAGAAGCCAAGGGTAGTGGTAGACAAAATAGAGAAAGGGAGCTAGATTACAAGAGGTGGATTCCCAAAGCACATTATCATAATATATTTACAAGAAAGATAAAATGGAAAGTTGATGTGATAAGGGTGAAATAGAGAAGAAAATTGCCTGTAGAAGTAGTCTGCGCCTTCGTAACTTCAAATCGATGAAGAATCTGAAAAATGTTTTTTCTAGAACTTTGTAGACAAGTCAAAACTAGTCAGGCCTCACGGGAATTTTCTTGAAATTTGATTTTTCCTAGGATTTATTAAAATTATTAAAAAATACTTCCAAAAGCTACTTTGACTTTAATTCCTTATATACATATAAGCATGTGACAGAGGGAGTCCATGCTTGTAAGCTTTTGTGTAAGATCAAAATGACACCATGATGTGGACATTGACTTGTGTACAAGGGTGAGGTGTCTTCTAATGATGGTGATAGATCCTAAATCTTGATGATGCAGGTGGGACCGAAGTGTAGTTGGAGGCTAGTCCTTTGAAAAAATCTATGCACTCACTCAACCCCTAGGTGTAATCCATTTCCATCTTCACTAAGATAACCCATCCCTTTTACCCTTTACATTGACATCCCTTTTAAGAACTTTTTTTCCCACTTGCTAGAGTTATCTAACCAAGAAGAAATGTAGCATACCTAGTGCTTGAAGAGTAAACCCAAAGTGATAAGATGTAGGGTTTAAGCTATGCGTAAGGCTCTTGATAGGGGTTTTGGCCAAATTTTGTGGTAGAAATCCGATTTATAAAAAACCCGGATCCTTAGCCCTCCCCTTAGGCTACAGACATTCATGCCTCTAGCTTGCTAATGATGGTCCAATAGAGCAGGGAGGACTGCACCCCCTCATTGTGGCTCTTTGTCGAATGACAGCTCTAAAGTGTCCCTAATTCTTTGAAAATAAGGCTTGAGTTGCGATCCATTTACCCTTGTCTTGTGAACCCTCCCATCCATGTCACCTAGCTTATAACTGCCATTTGGATATCTCCTTATGACCATGAGTGGCCCTTCCCACTTGAACACAAGTTTAGCATCCTTTCTGTTATCAGAGCAATTATCATAGTGTAGCACAAGTGATCCTTCCCTTACGTGCTTGCTAGCTAGCTTCTTATTAAATGTATTCCTCCTCTCTTCAGCCTGTATAGAATAGTGTTGGATTGTTGCTTCTCTATCTAACTCCAGTCTCTCTAGATCCAAGATCCTTTCCTGTAACTTCGATTGGCTACTAAAACACGTAAGATGGCCAGTTCTACCTCTATAGGAAGCAAATCCTCTTGGCCATAAATGAGGTGAAATGGAGTATAGCCAAGTGAGTTTTTGAATGAAGTCATGTAGGCCCGAAGGACTACACTCAATTTTTTATCCCAATGCTTGGGGTGCATGTGTACTTACTTGGTAATTATCGTACAAATCAACCCATTCACCTTTTTGACCAAACCATTACACTATGGGTAGTGGGGATTAGAATTCCTATGCTTGATTTTTAGCTTTTCCATTAGCTCCCCCACTAGATTAGCCCTAAAACCAAGACCTCGATCAAAGATAATTCTAAAACTGTGCCAAAACTACAACAAATTTTTTCAAACACAAATTTCCCCACTTCTTGGACTGTGATCCTACTAGTTGTTGAAGCCTCATCCCACATCATCATGTAGTCCACACCTATTATGATGTATTCCTTACCAAACTAAGTTCGTGGGAGTGGCCCTATTGCATCAATCTCCCATTTCTCGAATGGGCCATATGTAGTTATGGGATTTTGTTGCTCATGCACTAGCTTCCTTGGTCCAGCCTTTTGGAAAGCATCACAAGTGCAGCACCAATGTTGCACATCTCGATGCAAACTAGGCCACACAAAATTGGCTTGGAGAATCTTTCTATTGGTTATTTCTTGAAAAAAATTTCCCCCACAAACCCCCTCATGGTAGCTCTTAATCACATCCATAATCTCCTTTGCTATTGGCACCTTTCTAAGCGGTATTTAGTGGCCTTAGTAGCCAACCACCTTTTCTCACTCTTATTCATATGTGTAGGTTCCTCACCATGCTTAAGAAAATAAATCACATATTATAGTTGAAACTTACCTTGAAACAAGGGGAGCTTTACTGCAATGATGCCCACCATTACCTCTTTCAAATTTTCAGCTGCTAGAGCATCTACGTCGTCGTTTGTGTGCCTTGGTACAACATAGATTTGGGCTTTCTATAGCTTCCTCATGAGAGTTTTAGCTTCTCTCATTTTCACGGATAAGTTGTCATTTTTACAAGCCTAGATTCCTTTCATTTTCTTAACAATTAGCATAGAATTCCCAAGAACATTAAGTCGAGTGATACCATGTGAGAGACACCATCTCAAGCCTAAAAGTAAGGCTTGATATTATACCTCATTGTTAGAATGGGCATCCTCCAAGCTGATACCTTCTCCATAAAGTTTGTCACCTTTGGGACTGAACATCACTATTCCTGTTGTCGCTCTGTCTTTAATACGCTTGTAGGCCCCATCAAAGTAGAGGGCATGGGCATTCTCCACCTGTGGCGGGTCCTCAAGAGGATGTGTCTCCTCTTTTACCTTTCCCTTCTCTTTTTCCTTCTTTTGATGGCATCTATGGGCCAACAAATCAGCTAGGCAGGCCCGAGTAGATTCCTCCACCTTGAAGGTGTAGTCAAACTCTTGGAGTTGTATCACCCACTTAGTGATTCTGGCTAAAACATACATGTGCTGTAAGGCATAGGAAAAATGCTCTTCTGTCGTGATTACTGTGAACAACCTAGGGAGAAGATAAGGATGAAACTTTCTTATAGTAAACATTAGAGACAAAACCATCACCTCCACCATCTTATACCCTCGTTCTGTTGCTGTCATTACTTTGCTAGAAAATCAAACCGGCCTCATCAGGCCAGTTTTAGCATCCTTTTGTATTAGTGCTACCCCTAGAGCATCTTCCCTAAAACTCGGGTTGGCAAAAAAATCTCGATCCTAGCAAGGCTATAAAATTATGGGAAGGGTGCTGAGAGTCTTCTTCACCTCGTGAAAGCATCTTTCACTTTCGTCACTCCACAGGAGCTCCTCAGAGTGGGTCAACTGTTGTAGTGGAAACACTAATTGGGAGAGGAGATGAATGAACCGCCCTATATATCGCACCTTTTGAATGAAAGAGGTTAGTTGCTTCACAGAAGATGGTGACGGCACTACCAATAGGGCCTTAATTTTGTTTGGATCTGCTTTAATGTCCCTCTCACTTACGGCATGCCCAAACAAAGTTATACTTCTTTTGCCAATACGACACTTCTCATGGTTTAACTACATCCCCATTTGTGCGAGGTGGTTGAAACCTTCATCCACCTTCCCTAGATGTAGAGCCTTAGAACTATAAATACAAAAATCTTCAATAAAGACCCTAATGGACTTACCAAAATATGGCTGGAAGACATAATTCATGAATCGCTGGAAGGTAGCTGGGGCATTTGTTAATCCAAATGGCATTACTTTGTAAGAAAAACACCCCCAAGGCATGATGAAGGTGGTCTTTTGTTGATCCTCCTCAGCTATTCGGATCTGGAAATAACATGAATACCCATCAAAGACAATGTATCTCTCATGCCCAGCCACCTCGTTAAGCATTTCATCCTGAAAGGGAAGAGGAAAGTGATCTCTCTTTGTTGCAGCATTTAGCGGCTTGTAGTCCACACAAATCCACCATTTTTTGTTCTTCTTGAGTGTCACAACCATAGGTGGAACCCACTCTGAGTCCTCTACTGGATAGATGAAGCCTGCCTTCAAAAGTCGCTGCACCTCAGTGAGTAGAGCGTTTTGTTTATCTACTCCCAACCATCATAGTCGCTGCACCACTGGCCTTGCTCCATCTTTTAGATTAATGTGATGTTGTACTGCCCTCACACTTGTGATGTGGTCATAATCAAAAATAAAAAAAGCATAGTTTTTTATCACCACTTCCATGTAGGTTGCCTTCTCCTCAGTTGATAGATCCTTAGCCAACTTTTTTTCTAACCCTTCCTTCTCGACCTTTGGAAGCTGCTGTTATGCAAAATTTCACTACTAGAAGGCTCTTTTAATGTAATCCCCATCACTTCTAGAGAGCTTTCTTCCTCCTCATTAGAAGACTCATCCTCTGTCTCATAGATGACAAATCCTCATTGAAACTCCATTCATCAGCGGTGATCTCTAACAGAGATCCTCCTGTCCCGGCCTCCTTCATGTTGTAGATAGTGCTCTTCCATTTTTTCTACATCCCCTTATATAGCCTTAGCTCTAAAGCCCCTGTCTTCCAATCTTGTGTGGCTTTCATTCCCATCAACCATGGTCGCCCAAGAATGAGTGGATAGTTGTCCCCCTTCATTGGCATCACATACATGTCAAGCTCCAATTGCACTCCACACACCTTTACCTTGACTTTCTTTATAACTCCCAAACAATTTACTACTACATTTGTTAGCCATTTTGGCCCCAAATTTAGTAGTTTCACTTACCTCTAATCCCAAATGATGCATCAAATTTTCTGTCATGACACAAATTTTTGCACCTCCATCCACATATGTCTTTCATACTCTTTGTCCATTGATTTCTACTTCCACTAGAGACACAATATCTTTTGTCTTTCTAGCCTTGATTGCATTCACGTTGTCATCGTGTTGGGGGTCAAAGGTCTACCACCAAGGTTTAGAGCATAAGAGGAGTGAGAGATTCAAGGTAAGGAGAGAGAGAAAAGAATGGGTTTTGATAAGTCTTGGGTTTTGGAGATGATTCAGTTGGAGAAGAAGACCTCAAGCTTTTTCATATCCTTAGCATACATTAATGCCAACAAAGACTTTGACTCGATTACATCAAATGCTTGTGAGGTTAATAGACCATTACATGTAGAGATTTTATCTTAGATTTAATCCAAATACATATTTCAAATGCAAGCCCAAATGGATACAATTTCATGAATGCCAATGAACAACAACTCCAAGGTACAAGTATTTGAGTGGTAGATTCCACTACTTCCAAGACATAAAACCAAAAGCTCTTGAAATGCACTGACAAAGCTTTTAATTCACTTCAGCCCTATTTTATAACAGTAATTTCTAGCCCATAAAAAAGCCCCCAAAACATACATAAACTTAAGAATATGCCTCTCTATTCACTTTCAAATGAAGCCCTGATGTTTAGAGGTCAATACTAACACTTGCAACCACATAGATCACTTGATTTCCCTTCAAGAAGACAAGAATAGTGGGCTGGCCTATTTATGATAGGTTTTAGCAGTCCAAATTAGTCCCATACACCTCCAAGATCTCCCCTTTACTTGCCCCAAATTCACTCAAGTACTTGGGCACAAGAAGGGCTTCAATGGTCCATGAATACGGTAAGAGAATGGAAGAATACATTCATAAGAGCAGGCTGAATATTTTATCTCTATTTTTCCCTTTTATGGATTGTCATACCACTCATTCTCGTGATACCAAATGGATGGGCAAAAAGGACTCTCACATTCTTTGTTTGTATCTCCTCTCTATCTTCAGTTTTCTACATGTTTGCATGCTTTGGAGCATGCACCTTAGTCTTCAGCTCTCCCTCCATCTGCCATAAGTGTGTAGGCTCAAAAATTGCACAAAAAAATGTGAGCTGCACTCCTCTCTTGCTTCCACACAAAAAGTGGACCATATAGGTCACTTACAAGTCACACAAGTCTCTTACAACCATTACTTCAGGTCCCATACAAACCAAGTGGACTTTTGGGCACTCTTCTTGATTTCCAAGCAAATACACCTCATGAACCAATGTGACATAATATGTAAACTATCAATAACCACCTATTGATCAAGTTGAAGGTCCCCATAGACTTAATTTTTGTAAATTTACATGATACAAACTGAAAATTGCATGTCAAGTTACAAAGGAACTTATGAGATTAAATGGAATATAAGACAAATGTTGGGAAATAATGAATGAATTATGTATGAAAGTTTCTCATTTGAATCCTAATGAAGTTCTTCTGCAAACATAAGAGCTCCATGATTTATGCCATGAACAGAAAACCCTTTGACAACGTGTCTATTCTTCATGGGTCTAATGCTTACCATCTTTGACCAGTGTCGCCGCACTGTTAGAAATAGATGCAGTAATTGTGGCCATTAAAATTTTGGCCCTTGATCCCTCACATCAACAAGCAAATCATAGGCTCTAGTACCTTTACCCATGGAAAAATCATCTAGCTCAATGCGTCGACGTGAGCAAGCCCTCCTCTTTTTACTACTGCATGTCTTTGAAGCCTTAGAGGACTCTGCCTCTTGTTCCATATTTTCAACCTCCTCTGGTGGTGTAGGCTCCATCCTCTCAATTCTATGGGATTTCTTCACTAGCATTGCTTCAACCTCTACTACTTTGGCCTTCCCTTTGGCATCATTCTCATCCAAATTGATCGTCCTAATGCCACGATTCTCTGGCATTTGGATAGGCAAGGGCAGCACCTCTGCTAGAATATCAAGCTCCCCTTACTCTTCAGTCAGGCTATATACATGTGTGACATTCAATAATTTGGTGTAGTCAATGACTAAACCACAGTTAGACTTGGTTAGTCATACCTATGTGTGTAAGTCTCTTTCAATTAGTATGATGGAAGAATAATGGAACAAGTACAACAATGAGGTGAAACTCATCTTCTACTCCACTCTGTCTCTCTCTCTCTCTCTTCCAACATGGTATCAGATCTTGAACGCCTGAAGCCTGAAGGCTTGGCAGTGGCCATTTGACATCAAGACATCAGATCTAAAGAAAATGTCATAAAAGGAGACTGTGCCTGCAGCCTGTTTATTTACAGAAGCTATATCTTGCTTAAAAAATGTGGTCTACAACTTTGCAAAAGAAAGGTTTTTCAATTTCCTCACAGATTTTGAGATATTCAGAACAGACCTATGTAGACTGTCTGTTTACTACAGTAAACAAAAAGTGATTCCAAGGCATTGGTGGCTTTCATCAAAACAATGTATATACCCTTACTATCATGCATTTGAGCATGATATTGGAGTGTTAAATGCTCAGTTTTGGAGCTTATTTGCAGGCTGGAAACAGTGAATTGGTTGTTGTCCTAAATTTTGAAACAATATACCTACAGGGTTCAAGTATTTGTGATGCTTCTTTGCTACTAATAAATGCTTGGATCATACCACTTGAGTGATAGATGATTTTCGGGATATTGTGAGTGTTGAAAGTCCAAAGTTTGGATTGATTGGTTTCTAGTTATACCAGGGTATTGACTGGTTATTGTCTGTAGCAGGAAGGATACTTATCATCTTCACTTGACATACATGCAATATATTCTGACCGGTTGGACATATATCAACTCCTGCATAGAGTGGCATCTAAATGAGATGTTTTGGGACTGCTTGAGGTATGAATACTCTTGTTTTAACATAGAAAATACTATTGGTTATAGCAGTGGGCTGGCTGTATTTGGTACTACTACTTGCATACAATACAAACATTGATACTTGTATGGACATAGTTTGTTGCTGGGATGTTTTACCACTACCATAGAATGTTTTGAACTGATTTGAGCTTGGTTTATACTTAGTTGATTGTGTTTTTTCATTGTTGGAATATAGTTTACAGCAAGCAAGTTGTCATGAAAATTGTCCTAAATTGCAAGAAACTGTCCTGAATAGTAGGAAACTGAACTGCATGAAAAGGAGTTAGATACTTACATATTGTATACATCACTAAATATCTAAGTTGCAATTATGGAAAATGCTCAAGCACTGACAGTATCACTCAAATTGTGGGAGAAAATCTAGACAATAAAAATTTTGCTTCATGAAAGTTCTGTATGAAGATTTTTTTTGTTGGCAGAGATTATTGGGACTTATGTACAGGTGAGGAGGCTAAACCTCAAATACATGAAAGGAATCCGAAAAATGATCAGAAAAGGGCTCATAGGCTATGGAATCAGAGAGCATGCAAGGTGTTACATTGGTTTTCCTTATGTATATTAGATGCTATGGTTATATAGATTACTGGATGCAATTCCCCAAAGGATGCATGGGATATACTCATGAAGAATTATGGAAATGTAACACATGTAAGAAATATTCAGCTAAAGCAATAGTTCAATAACATGTCTAGGAATGGCAGAAGAATTTAGGCGTACACTATAGAGATCAAGAACATAGAGGATAAGCTTGCCACCATTGGATCTTCAGTGTTAGGATGATATGATTGCAGTGACATTGAATGGACTTGGCAAAGTGTGATGTACCCACCTTTGATTATGTGAAGAGTAATATTTTAGCAGTCACCTAGAGTTTATATTCTAGCCATCGCCATCCATCCTCTAACCAGAATGATCGGATTTTGCCTAGCTAGTTAACCCTAGGTCTACCCCCCAATGGAAGCATCTTGTCGTTACCCATGGAGGACCGACCTAAAGATTCCTTATTGACCTAACAATCACCTATCAACAACTAACTCACATCTAGAGGTGTCCTTGAGAGGCTTCTTGTGCGGAAGGAGCAACTGCCATTACCCTTGGTTCATGGGGTACAACACTTTTTTGTAGTAGCAGGCTAAGGATTTATAAAATCCCTTCCAGTGCTTTGGCACAACCGCTGTACCTTTCCCCTAAGATAATTTACAGTTCGGGTTCTGAGACCAAACCCTAAGTAAGTCAAGAAATCGGCCTTTCCTAGAGTTTCTTCCTAGTGTTTGTTTTTGGGGAAACCTCTTAGCTAACCGAGACCACCCTGCCATAGGACTGGATTCGTCGGGAATCCATCCACCCACTTCCCTCTATGGAAGTTCTTAGTTATCTAATTACCTACCACATTATGTGAAACATATAAAAACAACTTTATTAATTAAAATCCTTTTTAGCATAGTTATTCATTTACGTAATTTACTCATGGACATACAATCAGAATAAAACAAGTTCATTGATTATATTCCATAATGTGTGTTCTCCCGCCCATATAGGAGAAAAATTACAATTTCGCATGCTGCCTCATCCGGTGCATCTGCACGTCACGTGCTGCCTCATCTTGCGCATGTGAACGTCACCAAGATCAAATCCACCGATAGCTAGCGTTCATAGTTGTCCCCAGTAGAACTCAGAGGCCATACAGGGGACAAAGTAGTTCCTAGGTGTGAAAAAGGATTTACTAGCCAGAGCCCCCCTGGAACCCTTCCACTTCCTACTTAATATGATCCCTACTAGGAGACCTCTCGCCATCAGAGCCGAATCCATGCTTCCACGGCCCATGCTTCTGCGGCGGTAAAAACATCCCCTCTTGGTATGGGGATTCAACACCTATCCTTGGGGGAGGCATAGGGATCCTCAATTTTTATCTATTCCAATATTTAATTCAACCAAGATCTAATTTAGAAAATTCACAAACAAGATTGATGTCTTCAAGCAGTTATGACTTCAATTAAACATGCAACTTTCAAGTTCAAGTGATGTTTAATTTGGGTGGCAATTATACCAACATGAAATTTAGAGTGATGAACCTAGGAACCTATGAGTGCCTATTAGGAATGGATTGGTTAATTCCCAGTGATGCTCATATTTATTGTGAAAAGGGCCAAGTCACATTCTTGAATTTTATAGGACAACAAGTGACTACACAAGGAGAAGCAAGAAAACCAAATATTCAATTAGTGAAAGCTTCTCGAATCGCTAAAGGTTAAGAAAAGGCTCACTTGTATACCTAATCAAATTAAATAAATTGAACAGGATAAAGAAGCCAAAGATGAACCGTTGTGGCTTAAGGAATATGCTGAGTGGCATCCTCTTCAGGATAATCCTTCCATTAGATGAGATATTCTCTAAGGATCCTATTCCTAAGGATTCTTTCTTTTACATACAAGATTCTATCAGGTTGAAGTTCAAGTAAACCTTGGCTTGGCATTACATCTTGCTGATCATCAAGAATATGATTAGGATTAGGTACATAGGGCTTCAAGAGATTGACATGGAATGAACTTTTAGGGTTTCAGGAAGTTGTAGCTTATAAGCATTTGGTCCAAGAGTATTTATGATTTTGTAAGGTCCATAGTATCTTGGGCTTAGTTTCTTGAATTTTGTAAGGTCCATAGTATTTATGATTTTGTAAGGATAAGGAACTCCTCTTTGGGTGTACACGGATAAAAACCTTGTCCCCTTCTTGGAAGATTCACTCTTTTCTCCCTAGGTCAGCATAGGCTTTCTGCCAATCCTTGGCAGCTTGTATGTCTTGATTGATGGTTTTGACTTGTTTGTCCATTTCTTCAAGCATCTTTTTAGAAGCTTCAACCTTCAAGGTAGGGTCGGAGAAGTTTAGCGGGGCTAGGCATTCTTACCCATCTAGAGCTTGAAATGGAGTCATTTGGATGCTCTGATGATAGGACTCATTGTAAGCAAATTCCACCAAAGGTAGATATTGTATCCATCGTCTAGGTTCTTTGTAACAATATGCCGCAGGTATGTATTCAATGACCTGATTTACACGCTCTATCTATCCATCAAATTGAGGGTGATAAGCTGTACTGAAACAAAGCTGTGTATCGAGAGCTTCAAATAATCCCTTCCAAAAATATGAAGTGAATAGAGAATCATGATTGTTTATAATTCTCTTTGGTACTCCATAACGTCTAAAGATTTCTTTGACAAATAACCTCGCAATATTTGAGGCTTTATAGATGGTTTTGACCGGAATAAGGTGGGTAACCTTAGTCAACATGTCCACAATTACCATGATTGAGTTGTATCCACCTTGAATTGAGGGTAATCCAACTACAAAATCCATACTAATGAATTCCCATTTCATCTAAGGAATATCAAGTGGTTGTAGCTTTCCTGGTAGCTTAACTCGTTTGGCTTTTATTCGTTGGCAACTCAAGCATTCGATTACGCATTTAAGTACGTCACTTTTGAGCTTTTCCCAATGTTAGATTTTTCTAACTGCATTTAGAGTTTTGGCATAGCCAGGATGTCCTGAAAATGGGGAATCATGAGCTTCCCATAGTATCTTCTTCTTAAGATCTTGACTTGAGGAATACATAATTTTTTCTTGAAATAGGCAAGCCCTTCATCAATGGAGAAGTTAAGATACTTTGTCTTAAGCTTAGAGTCTTGTTCTTTATTCTGAATTTCCTTTAGCATTTGTTGTTTTTTTGGGATCATTATTTGCCTTCTCCTTGGCTAGCTCAATGATAGGATTGCTAGGCATTGATATCATTGTAGTTAGTGTTTGAGCTCTAAGAGGTTCTTCTGAGATAAGTGCATTGAGAAACGATTTGCGGCTTAAAGCATCTAGAATTACATTCTCTTTGCCTGGTCTATACTTGATCTCAAAATCATACTCTTGCAAGACTTTGATCTAGCGACGTTGCCTCATATTTAGATCTGGTTGAGTGAAGATCCATTTAAGACTTTTATGGTCGGTTACTAGTGAGAATTTCTTCCCGAGTAGATAATGTGTCCATAACTTAAGAGCGTGGATAATTGCAAGTAATTCCAAGTCATGAGTAGCATAATTTCTCTTGTGAGTCTTCAAATTTCTGGAGGAATTATGCTACTCGATGTCCTTCTTGCATGAGTATGCATCCCAAAGCAAGAGAGCTCACATCGGTCACCACTTTGAATTCTTTGCTAAGATCAGGTAGTTTGAGGATCGGGGCTGCGACTAAACTTATCTTGAGCTTGTCAAAGCTAGACTATTCAACTTGGGTGCACTTCATGGCAATCTGCTTCTTGAGTAGGTCAGTGAGGGGTGTAGCAATTAAGGCATAATTCTCGATAAAGACCTGATATCATCCTGTTAAACCCAAAAAGCTAAAAACTTCACTTACGTTGGTTGGAGGTGGACAGTCTTGTACATCCTTGACCTTATCCGCGGATCTACTGAAATTCCCTCTGTTGAAACTATAAATCCTAAATACTCGATTTTCTTCTTGAAGAATGCACACTTCTTCTTCTTAGCATACAACTTGTGAGTCTACATTGTCTTAAGAACTGTCCAACATTGTGACTCGTGACTTCCTTAATCCTTGGAATACGTTAAGATGTCATCAAAGAATACAAGGACGAAATCATCAAGATAATGTCTGAATATATCTTGCATTAATTTGTTGAAGGTAGCAGGGGCGTTGGTTAATCCAAATGACTAGTTATTGTCTGTAGCAGGAAGGATACTTATCATCTTCACTTGACATACATGCAATATATTCTGACCGGTTGGACATATATCAACTCCTGCATAGAGTGGCATCTAAATGAGATGTTTTGGGACTATCTTGAGGTAAGAATGCTCTTGTTTAACATAGAAAATACTATTGGTTATAGCAGTGGGTTGGCTGTATTTGGTACTACTACTTGCATACAATACAAACATTGATACTTGTATGGACATAGTTTGTTGCTGGGATGTTTTGCCACTACCATAGAATGTTTTGAACTGATTTGACCTTGGTTTATGCTTAGTTGATTGTGTTTTTTCATTGTTGGAATATAGTTTACAGCAAGCAAGTTGTCATGAAAATTGTCCTAAATTGCAAGAAACTATCCTGAATAGTAGGAAATTGAACCGTATGAAAAGGAGTCAAATACTTACATACTGTATACATCACTAAATATCTAAGTTGCAACTATGGAAAATGCTCAAGGCACTAAAAATATCACTCAAATTGTGGGAGAAAAGCTAGACAATAAAAATTTTGCTTTATGAAAGTTTCGTATGAAGATTTTTTTTGTTGGCAGAGATTATTGGGACTTATGTACAGGTGAGGAGGTTGAATCTCAAATACATGAAAGGAATCTGACAAATGATCAGAAAAGGGCTCATAAGCTATGGAATGAGAGAGCATGCAAGGTGTTACATTGATTTTCCTTATGTATATCAGATGCTATGGTTATATAGATCACTGGATGCAATTCCCCAAAGGATTCATGGGACATACTCATGAAGAATTATGGAAATGTAACACATGCAAGAAATATTCAGCTAAAGCAACAGTTCAATAACATGTCTAGGAATGGCAGAAGCATTCAGGCCTACACTAAAGAGATCAAGAACATAGTAGATCATCTTGCCACCATTGGATCTTCAGTGTGAGGATGATATGATTGCAGTGACATTGAATGGACTTGGCAAAGTGTGACGTACTCGCCTTTGATTACGTGAAGAGTAACATTTTAGTAGTCGCCTAGAGTTTATCTTCCAGCTGTCACCATCCATCCTCTAACCAGAATGATCAGATTTTGTCTGGCTAGTTAACCCTAGGTCTACCCCCCAAGGGAAGCATCCTACCATTACCCATGGAGGACGGACCTGAAGATTTCTAATTGACCTAACAGTCACCTATCAACAACTAACTCACATCCAGAGGTGTCCTTGAGAGGCTTCTTGTGCGGAAGGAGCAACTGCCATTACCCTTGGTTCATGGAGTATAATACTTTTTTGCAGTAGTAGGCTAAGGATTTATAAAATCCCTTCCAATGCTCTGGCACAACCGTTGTACCTTTCCCCTAAGATAATTTATAGTTCAGGTTTTGAGACCAAACCCTAAGTAAGTCAAGAAATCGGCCCCTCCTAGAGTTTCTTCCTAGTGTTTGTTTTTGGGGAAACCTCTCGGCTAACCGAGAACACCCTACCATAGGACTGGATTCGTTGAGAATCCATTCACCCGCTTCCCTCTATGGAAGTTCTTAGTTATCTAATTACCTACCACATTATATGAAACATATAAGAATAACTTTATTAATTAAAATCCTTTTTAGCATATTTATTCGTTTACGTAATTTACTCATGGACATACAATCATAATAAAACAAGTTCATTGATTATATTCCATAATGTTTATTCTCTCGTCCATATAGGAGAAAAATTACAATTTCGTGTGCTGCCTCATCGGCGCATCTGCACGTCACCAAGATCAAATCCACCTATAGCTAGCGTTCATAGGCGCCTCTAGTAGAACTCGGGCCATACGGGGGACAAAGTAGTCTCTAGGTGCAAAAAAGGATTTACTAGCCAGAGCCCCCCTGGCATCCTTCCACTTCCTACTTAATACAATCCCTGCTAGGAGACCTCTCACCATCAGAGTCGGTCCATGCTTCCACGGCGGTAAAAACATCCCTCGCTACCTTCAACAAATTAATGCAAGATATATTCAAACATTATCTTGATGATTTTTTCCTTGTATTCTTTGATGACATTTTAACGTATTCCAAGGATTAAGGAAGTCATGAGTCACAATTGTGGAAAATTCTTGAGACAATGTAGACTCATAACTTGTATGCTAAGAAGAAGAAGTGTGCATTCTTCAAGAAGAAAATCGAGTATTTAGGGTTTATAGTTTCAACAGAGGGAATTTCAATAGATCCGGCCAAGGTCAAGGATATACAAAATTGTCCACCTCCAACCAATGTAAGTGAAGTTCGTAGCTTTTTAGGTTTAATAGGATGGTATCGGGTCTTTATCAAGAATTATGTCTTAATTGCTACACCCCTCATCGACCAACTCAAGAAGTAGGTTGCCATGAAATGGACCCAAGTTGAATAGTCTAGCTTTGACAGGCTCAAGCTAAGTTTAGTCACAGCCCCAATCCTCAAAACTACTTGATCTTAGCAAAGAATTCAAAGTGGTGACCGATGCGAGCTCTCTTGCTTTGGGATGCGTACTCATGCAAGGACATCCAGTAGCATAATTCCTCCAAAAAATTGAAGACTCACAAGAGAAATTATGCTACTCATGACTTGGAATTACTTGCAATTATCCATGCTCTTAAGTTATGGACACATTATCTACTCGGGAAGAAATTCTTACTAGTAACCGACCATAAAAGTTTTAAATGGATCTTTACTCAACCAAATCTAAATATGAGGCAACGTCGCTAGATCGAAGTCTTGCAAGAGTATGATTTTGAGATCAAGTATAGACCAGGCAAAGAGAATGTAATTGTAGATGCTTTAAGCCGCAAATCGTTTGTCAATGCACTTATCTCAGAAGAACCTCTTAGAGCTCAAACACTAACTACAGTGATATCAATGCCTAGCAATCCTATCATTGAGCTAGCCAAGGAGAAGGAAAATAATGATCCCAAAAAAACAACAAATGCTGAAGGAAATTCAGAATAAAGAACAAGACTCTAAGCTTAAGACAAAGTATCTTAACTTCTCCATTGACGAAGGGCTTGCCTATTTCAAGACAAAATTATGTATTCCTCAAGTCAAGATCTTAAGAAGAAGATACTATGGGAAGCTCATGATTCCCCATTTTCAGGACATCCTGGCTATGCCAAAACTCTAAATGCAGTTAGAAAAATCTAACATTGGGAAAAGCTCAAAAGTGACATACTTAAATGCGTAATCGAATGCTTGAGTTGCCAACAAATAAAAGCCGAACGAGTTAAGCTGCTAGGAAAGCTACAACCACTTGATATTCCTTAGATGAAATGTGAATTCATTAGTATGGATTTTGTAGCCTTTGGAATACCCTCAGTTAAAGGTGGATACAACTCGATCATGGTAATTGTGGACATGTTGACTAAGGTTACCCACCTTATTCCGGTCAAAACCATCTATAAAGCCTCAAATATTGCCAGGTTATTTGTCAAAGAAATCTTTAGAATTCATGGACTACCAAAGAGAATTATCAACAATCATGATTGTCTATTCACTTCACATTTTTGGAAGGGATTATTTGAAGCTCTCGATACACAGCTTTGTTTTAGGTCATCTTATCACCCTCAAATTGATGGACAGACAGAGCATCTAAATTAGGTCACTGAAGACATACCTAGGGCATATTGTTGCAAAGAACCTAGATGATGGATACAATATCTACCTTTGGTGGAATTTTCTTACAATGGGTCCTATCATCAGAGCATCCAAATGACCCCATTTCAAGCTCTAGATGGGCAAGAATGCCTAGCCTCGCTAAACTTCTCTGACCCTACCGTGAAGGTTGAAGCTTCTAAAAAGATGCTTGAAGAAATGGATGAACAAGTCAAAACCATCAAGCAAGACATACAAGCTTCCAAGGATCGGCAGAAAGCCTATGCCGACCTAGGGAGAAAAGAGTGAATCTTCCAAGAAGGGGACAAGGTTTTTATCCGTGTACGCCCAAAGAGGAGTTCCTTATCCTTAGGAAAATTCAAGAAGCTAAGCCCAAGATACTATGGACCTTACAAAATCATAAAGACTCTTGGACCAAATGCTTATAAGCTACAACTTCCTGAAACCCTAAAAGTTCATTCCATGTCAATCTCTTGAAGCCCTATGTACCTAATCCTAATCATATTCTTGATGATCAGCAAGATGTAATGCCAAGCCAAGGTTTACTTGAACTTCAACCTGATATAATCTTGGATGTAAAAGAAAGAATCCTTAGGAATAGGATCCTTAGAGAATATCTCATCTAGTGGAAGGATTATCATGAAGAGGATCCTTTCACACATTATGGAATATAATCAATGAACTTGTTTTATTCCGATTGTATGTCCGTGAGTAAATTACGTAAACAAACAATTGTGCTTAAAAGGATTTTAATTAATAAAGCTATTTTTATATGTTTCATGAACTTCCATAGAGGGAATCAGGTGGATGGATTCCCGATAAATCCAGTCCTATGGCAGAGTGGTCTCGATTAGCCGAGAGGTTTCCCCAAAAACAAACACTAGGAAGGGCCGATTTGTTGACTTACTTAGGATTTGGTCTCAGAATTCGAACTGTAAATTATCTTAGGGGAAAGGTACAGTGGCTATGCCAGAGCATTGGAAGGGATTCTATAAATCCTTAGCTCGCTACTGGAAAAAAGCGTTGTACTCCATGAACCAAGGGTAATGGCAGTTGCTCCTTCTGGACAAGAAGTCTCTTAAGGACACCTCCGGATGCGAGTTAGTTGTTGATAGGTGACTGTTAGATCCATTAAGAACCTTCAGGCCAGTCCTCCGTGGGTAACGGCGGGACGCTTCCCTTGCAGGGTATACCTAGGGTTAATTAGCCTTCTGGTTAGAGGATGGATGGCGACGACTCTGGAAGATAAACTTTGGGCGACTACTAAAATGTTACTTGTCACGTAATCAAAGGCGAGTACGTCAGACTTTGCCAAGTCCATTCAATTTCACTGTAATCATATCATCCTCACACACTGAAGATCCAATGGTTGCAAGTTGATCCGATATGCTCTTGATCTATGTAGTGTAGGCCTGAATGCTTCTGCCATTCCTAGACACGTTATTGAATTGTTGCTTTAGTTGAATATTTCTTGCATGTGTTACATTTCCATAATTCTTCATGAGTATGTCCCATTCATCCTTTGGGAAATTGCATCTAGTAATCTGTATAACCATAGCATCTGATATACATAAGAAAAACCAATGTAACACCTTGCATGCTCTCTTAGTCCATAGCTTATGAGCCCTTTTCTGATCATTTGTCAGATTCCTTTCATGTATTCGAGGTTCAGCCTCCTAACCTGTACATAAGTCCCAATAATCTCTGCCAACAAAAAAAATCTTCATACGGATCTTTCATAAAGCAAAATTTTTATTGTCTAGATTTTCTCCCACAATTTGAGTAATATTGTTAGTGCCTTGAGAATTTGCCATAGTTGCAACTTAGATATTTAGTGATGTATACAGCATGTAAGTATCTGACTTCTTTTCATACGGTTCAAGATCACTTTCCTACTATTCAGGATAGTTTCTTGCACTTCAGGACAATTTTCCTGACAACTTGCTTGCCGTAAACTATATTCCAACAATAAAAAAACACAATCAACTAAGCATAAACTAAGCTCAAATCAGTTCAAAACATTCTATGGTAGTGGAAAAACATCCCAGCAACAAACTATGTCCATACAAGTATCAATGTTTGTACTGTATGCAAGTAGCAGTACCAAATACAACCAGCCCACTGCTATAACCAATAGTGTTTTCTATGTTGAAACAAGAGTTACGAAAATCCATCAAAATTAGGCGAAAATGATGATTTTTATAAATCACATTATTTGTATCCATCTTTTGTCTTGGATGACTTATTTCTTTCAAAATAAGTCACAGTATATATTTGAATCCATCTAAAGTGGAAATTAAGTCATCTAAACATGATACTAGAGATTTGAGACTATTCTAGTCAACCAATCCTGCTTCTTATAAATCCTACAGAGATTCTGCAGTTTTTTAAAAAAATAATGTGTGGACGTACATCACTACATATATGCACCTTAAAATAAACTAAGTAATAGGGACATCACACAAAGAGTACAAACCATTTGATACGTCTATTTTTGTGAGAGTTGAATCCCCTGATTGGGATGAGCTGATTGCTTTGCTACTGCATGAGGAAGTTAAACTTGGGCTCAATACAGGTTCTAGTACGTCTCAAAGTAGAGACATTGGTCTTTACTCTAGCCAGCGTGGTAGAGGCAGTAAAGGCCATGGCTCTTTCGAGGTGGTAGAGGCAACATGGATTTGGTGGCTTTAGAGTAGGGGGAGATCACCCCATGGTAGAGGTGGTGGATCTCGTTCATGGCAGTTGAATGGTCAGTCAAACAGAGACAAGGATTGTCATTATTGGAGTAGATATGGGCATATAGCCAAAGATTGCCATAAGAAGTAGGCTGAGATGAAAGCCAAGGGTAGATAGCATGGAAATTATGCTTCATCTAGCAAAGTTTCTGATGAGGTGACGAGTTGTTTGCCATGCAGCACGTGTCTAAGAATGCATCAAGGAAAAATAGAGATGAGAGACGGTACATTGATTCAGGGGCCTCAAATCATATGACACCCCATGGAGAATGGTTTGATGAGATGGTTGCAAGTTTGCATGGACATGCTTGTACTGGAGATGACACCCAACATACTATTCATCATAAAAGAGTTGTTCCATTTTTTATGCCTAATGGTAAGAAAAAGAGCATGCATGATGTTCTACATGTACCTACAATAACCAACAATATTTTATCAGTTGGACAGATGGCAGAACAAAATTTGCAAGTGAGATTTAATAGAGATGAATGCTTTGTTGAATAATATGGTAATGACTGCAAATTGATTGCTAGAGGTTGAAGAGATGGTAGAATGTTTACTCTTGATGCGTCAATTTCATAATTGAAAGAAACCATGTTTGCACATGATGATGATGCTATACGGGATGTTGAGATATGGAATAAGTAGATTGGCCATGTCAATGTACAAAAGTTGAAATCTATGAAGCAGAAGGAGATTGTGCTTGGACTGCCTAAGTTCAAGTATCATGACTTTGGACATGTATATGATGCATGTTAGTTTTGGAAAGCAAGCACGGTTTCCATTTATGAGACATGTATGGAATAGCTCACAACCCTTGCAGTTGGTACATTCAGACATATGGGGTTCATCTCATAATGCTTCGTTTGGTGGTGCTTGTTACTATGTATCCTTCATTGATGATTTCAGCAGTCATACTTGGCTTTACATACTGAAACAAAAGAATGATGTATTTGATGCATTCAAGGACTTCAAGAAGCATGCTAAAAATGAGTTGAGCTGTAAAATTTCATGTCTTAGATCAGATGCAGTTGAAGAATATGTCTCTAATTACTTTGACAGGTACCTTGCTAAATATGGGATTAGAAGACAGCTACCTTGTAGCTATACACCACATCAAAATGGTGTAGAAGAAAGAAAAAATAGGGTAATGCTGGAATCAGCAAGAGCTATGCTGAATGAGAAGAGTTTGCCAAATGGTTATTGGGCTGAAGCAGTAGCGACTGCTGTCTATGTGCTGAATAGAAATCCTATATAGGGATTCATGATGTAACTCCATATAAGAGATTGTATGGTCATAAGCCTGACATTTCACACTTGAAGGTATTTGGTAGCATTGCATATGTGCATATTCCTGATGAAAAGAGGAAGAAATTAGATCCTAAAGCTATCAAGAGTGTGTCCCTTGGTTATGCACAAGACGGGAAAGCTTACAAGTGTTATGTATCATCTACACATGCGACATTGATTAACAAAGATGTTGTTTTTGATAAGTTGGAATCGTGGTATGGTAATCCTATTACAATGGCTACTGATGGATCAACCAACACTAGTAATGCTAAAAATACACCTACAATGAGTACATCTATGAGTTGTCCTATAGGTGATGGGTCACCTAGAGTAATTCCTTGGTTAGGATGCTTGCGGAGTGGTACTCCTCATCCACTCACACAGATATGTAAGTGAGGGCGAGATTGGATAAGAGAAAATAAAAGATGCTTGAGGATGTGATAGGTCCACTTACAGTAGATTGTGAGTCATCTAATAGCGACAGTTTGGATAGTGAGTTGGGCATTCCATCTATTATGACTCCTGGAGCAAGGCAGAGTCGTTATGTACTACCTAATGAGAGACAAGCTCAGAGTGAGTCATAGTTACGGAGATCTGAGAGAGTCAAAAACTAGTTGACAGGTTTACATACAATGGTTATTCAACCCGCCATTATGAATATATGGGTAGTGTGACAGGTTACAAAGAACCTACAAAGTTTGACGATGCAATTACAAATGATAACTGGTGTGTTGCCATGGATGAGGAGTATGCAGCCCTGGCTAAAAATGAGACATGGGAATGGTTGAGTTACTTGAAGGCAAAGTGCCCATTGGCTGCAAATGGGTGTACAAGATTAAGTGCAAGTTAGATGGTTTGTTAGAATGCTATGAGGCCAGGCCGGTTGCAAAAGGATATGCGCAGCAATAGGGCCTTGACTATGAGGAGACTTTTAGTTCGGTGGCTAAAATGGCTACAATCAGAATTGTCATTACTTTGGCAACATGCAAAGGCTGGAAATTATGGCAAATGGCCATCAAGAATGCTTTCTTGAATGGTGACTTGGTTGAGAAAGTATATATGGAGTAGCATGAAGGTTATGTGTTGAGATATCGAGCTCCACTCATGATATGCCAGGGTGACCATTGTGCATTTATGTCACCGACTTGTTAGTTTGCAGATGCGGTTGGTACACCGCCCATGAATAATAGCTAGATGAAAGCTATCCTTATCTACTCTAGTTTGTGGCTCAGTTAAAATGCCACCTTAGTTAGTTGAGTTTGGTTTTGAGACCCATATATAGGGTTCTTCTATTTCTATGTACTTGAGTTCTTTTTGGCTTACACAACTAAGAAGAGGAAAACTGTTTTCAGCCTCCACCTTTGTGTATATTCCCCCATTGTGCAAGCAAGAAAGCTACAAGTGAGACTCCTTCCTTCTCTCCCACAATCTTGACATGGTATCAGAGCCTTGTTCGTGGTAAGGAGCTCAAGAAAGAAAGCCAAGTTGGCGGTGTTCTGGTAAGAGGACCAGTGTTGCTTTCATTCTTCTGTTTTGGGAGCAAGTTTTTGCAGCAGGTAGCACAGCCGAAAAGTGCAAGAATGCATTGTCTCAGATTGAGATGCCCTTCGCGGTGTAGCAAGAGGGCAGTATAGGGCTTTAGCCTGCAGTTGCTCTATTTTTTTGATTTGAGGCCATTTCAGGGCCTGTTTTGGAGGCGGAATTTTTCTGCACGCACTCAGGAAAAGGCCTTGTTTTATGCTGTGCAACCACTATTCTACAGGTCAGTGAAAAGTTACTGTAGAAATTGCATCGTATGCCTGTGTGCAGAGACATTGGGAGTTACAGAATCATCCTTGTTTCATGTTGATGCAAAATCGTCACTAGGAAGTGACTGTGTGGTCAAATACCACTTTTGTCAATTTTGTAGATTTGCCCTTGTGAGGCTCAAGTTGTGTTCTTTGCAGTGATATATTTTTTTGCAGTGTTCTGTAATGGCGTCTGATTCTCTTTCACAGATTGTCACTGAAAAACATCCCAGCAACAAACTATGTCCATACAAGTATCAATGTTTGTACTGTATGCAAGTAGCAGTACCAAATACAACCAGCCCACTGCTATAACCAATAGTGTTTTCTATGTTGAAACAAGAGTTACGAAAATCCATCAAAATTAGGCGAAAATGATGATTTTTATAAATCACATTATTTGTATCCATCTTTTGTCTTGGATGACTTATTTCTTTCAAAATAAGTCACAGTATATATTTGAATCCATCTAAAGTGGAAATTAAGTCATCTAAACATGATACTAGAGATTTGAGACTATTCTAGTCAACCAATCCTGCTTCTTATAAATCCTACAGAGATTCTGCAGTTTTTAAAAAAAATAATGTGTGGACGTACATCACTACATATATGCACCTTAAAATAAACTAAGTAATAGGGACATCACACAAAGAGTACAAACCATTTGATACGTCTATTTTTGTGAGAGTTGAATCCCCTGATTGGGATGAGCTGATTGCTTTGCTACTGCATGAGGAAGTTAAACTTGGGCTCAATACAGGTTCTAGTACGTCTCAAAGTAGAGACATTGGTCTTTACTCTAGCCAGCGTGGTAGAGGCAGTAAAGGCCATGGCTCTTTCGAGGTGGTAGAGGCAACATGGATTTGGTGGCTTTAGAGTAGGGGGAGATCACCCCATGGTAGAGGTGGTGGATCTCGTTCATGGCAGTTGAATGGTCAGTCAAACAGAGACAAGGATTGTCATTATTGGAGTAGATATGGGCATATAGCCAAAGATTGCCATAAGAAGTAGGCTGAGATGAAAGCCAAGGGTAGATAGCATGGAAATTATGCTTCATCTAGCAAAGTTTCTGATGAGGTGACGAGTTGTTTGCCATGCAGCACGTGTCTAAGAATGCATCAAGGAAAAATAGAGATGAGAGACGGTACATTGATTCAGGGGCCTCAAATCATATGACACCCCATGGAGAATGGTTTGATGAGATGGTTGCAAGTTCGCATGGACATGCTTGTACTGGAGATGACACCCAACATACTATTCATCATAAAAGAGTTGTTCCATTTTTGATGCCTAATGGTAAGAAAAAGAGCATGCATGATGTTCTACATGTACCTACAATAACCAACAATATTTTATCAGTTGGACAGATGGCAGAACAAAATTTGCAAGTGAGATTTAATAGAGATGAATGCTTTGTTGAATAATATGGTAATGACTGCAAATTGATTGCTAGAGGTTGAAGAGATGGTAGAATGTTTACTCTTGATGCGTCAATTTCATAATTGAAAGAAACCATGTTTGCACATGATGATGATGCTATACGGGATGTTGAGATATGGAATAAGTAGATTGGCCATGTCAATGTACAAAAGTTGAAATCTATGAGGCAGAAGGAGATTGTGCTTGGACTGCCTAAGTTCAAGTATCATGACTTTGGACATGTATATGATGCATGTTAGTTTTGGAAAGCAAGCACGGTTTCCATTTATGAGACATGTATGGAATAGCTCACAACCCTTGCAGTTGGTACATTCAGACATATGGGGTTCATCTCATAATGCTTCGTTTGGTGGTGCTTGTTACTATGTATCCTTCATTGATGATTTCAGCAGTCATACTTGGCTTTACATACTGAAACAAAAGAATGATGTATTTGATGCATTCAAGGACTTCAAGAAGCATGCTAAAAATGAGTTGAGTTGTAAAATTTCATGTCTTAGATCAGATGCAGTTGGAGAATATGTCTCTAATTACTTTGACAGGTACCTTGCTAAATATGGGATTAGAAGACAGCTACCTTGTAGCTATACACCACATCAAAATGGTGTAGAAGCAAGAAAAAATAGGGTAATGCTGGAATCAGCAAGAGCTATGCTGAATGAGAAGAGTTTGCCAAATGGTTATTGGGCTGAAGCAGTAGCGACTGCTGTCTATGTGCTGAATAGAAATCCTATATAGGGATTCATGATGTAACTCCATATAAGAGATTGTATGGTCATAAGCCTGACATTTCACACTTGAAGGTATTTGGTAGCATTGCATATGTGCATATTCCTGATGAAAAGAGGAAGAAATTAGATCCTAAAGCTATCAAGAGTGTGTCCCTTGGTTATGCACAAGACGGGAAAGCTTACAAGTGTTATGTATCATCTACACATGCGACATTGATTAACAAAGATGTTGTTTTTGATAAGTTGGAATCGTGGTATGGTAATCCTATTACAATGGCTACTGATGGATCAACCAACACTAGTAATGCTAAAAATACACCTACAATGAGTACATCTATGAGTTGTCCTATAGGTGATGGGTCACCTAGAGTAATTCCTTGGTTAGGATGCTTGCGGAGTGGTACTCCTCATCCACTCACACAGATATGTAAGTGAGGGCGAGATTGGATAAGAGAAAATAAAAGATGCTTGAGGATGTGATAGGTCCACTTACAGTAGATTGTGAGTCATCTAATAGCGACAGTTTGGATAGTGAGTTGGGCATTCCATCTATTATGACTCCTGGAGCAAGGCAGAGTCGTTATGTACTACCTAATGAGAGACAAGCTCAGAGTGAGTCATAGTTACGGAGATCTGAGAGAGTCAAAAACTAGTTGACAGGTTTACATACAATGGTTATTCAACCCGCCATTATGAATATATGGGTAGTGTGACAGGTTACAAAGAACCTACAAAGTTTGACGATGCAATTACAAATGATAACTGGTGTGTTGCCATGGATGAGGAGTATGCATCCCTGGCTAAAAATGAGACATGGGAATGGTTGAGTTACTTGAAGGCAAAGTGCCCATTGGCTGCAAATGGGTGTACAAGATTAAGTGCAAGTTAGATGGTTTGTTAGAATGCTATGAGGCCAGGCCGGTTGCAAAAGGATATGCGCAGCAATAGGGCCTTGACTATGAGGAGACTTTTAGTTCGGTGGCTAAAATGGCTACAATCAGAATTGTCATTACTTTGGCAACATGCAAAGGCTGGAAATTATGGCAAATGGCCATCAAGAATGCTTTCTTGAATGGTGACTTGGTTGAGAAAGTATATATGGAGTAGCATGAAGGTTATGTGTTGAGATATCGAGCTCCACTCATGATATGCCAGGGTGACCGTTGTGCATTTATGTCACCGACTTGTTAGTTTGCAGATGCGGTTGGTACACCGCCCATGAATAATAGCTAGATGAAAGCTATCCTTATCTACTCTAGTTTGTGGCTCAGTTAAAATGCCACCTTAGTTAGTTGAGTTTGGTTTTGAGACCCATATATAGGGTTCTTCTATTTCTATGTACTTGAGTTCTTTTTGGCTTACACAACTAAGAAGAGGAAAACTGTTTTCAGCCTCCACCTTTGTGTATATTCCCCCATTGTGCAAGCAAGAAAGCTACAAGTGAGACTCCTTCCTTCTCTCCCACAATCTTGACATGGTATCAGAGCCTTGTTCGTGGTAAGGAGCTCAAGAAAGAAAGCCAAGTTGGCGGTGTTCTGGTAAGAGGACCAGTGTTGCTTTCATTCTTCTGTTTTGGGAGCAAGTTTTTGCAGCAGGTAGCACAGCCGAAAAGTGCAAGAATGCATTGTCTCAGATTGAGATGCCCTTCGCGGTGTAGCAAGAGGGCAATATAGGGCTTTAGCCTGCAGTTGCTCTATTTTTTTGATTTGAGGCCATTTCGGGGCCTGTTTTGGAGGCGGAATTTTTCTGCACGCACTCAGGAAAAGGCCTTGTTTTATGCTGTGCAACCACTATTCTACAGGTCAGTGAAAAGTTACTGTAGAAATTGCATCGTATGCCTGTGTGCAGAGACATTGGGAGTTACAGAATCATCCTTGTTTCATGTTGATGCAAAATCGTCACTAGGAAGTGACTGTGTGGTCAAATACCACTTTTGTCAATTTTGTAGATTTGCCCTTGTGAGGCTCAAGTTGTGTTCTTTGCAGTGATATATTTTTTTGCAGTGTTCTGTAATGGCGTCTGATTCTCTTTCACAGATTGTCACTGAAAAGCTTGACAAGAAAAACTTCCAAGCATGGAAGTTCAGAATGACAAATTTCCTTATGGGAAAAGGATATTGGAAATTTGTTGCAGGAAATGTAGAAGAACCAATTCTTCCTAATGTTCCCAATCAACAGTAAATGCAGGCATTTAAAGCATGGCATGAGAGAGCCAGGAAAGTTATGTATTGGCTATCTATCAGCATTTCAGACTCTATGATTGTGCATATTCAAGATGCAGGTACGCCAAAGGAGGCATGGGATACTTTGTCAAAAATGTATAGCACAAATACGCAAGCCAGGAAAATGCAGCTCAAGCAAGAGTTGCACACTGTGCAAAGAGAGAGCATGAGCATCAATGACTACCACTTTAAGGTGAAGAAGATTACAGATGCACTTGCTTCCATTGGGTCGCCAGTGGAAGATGATGATTTAGTTTCTGTGACCTTGAATGGTCTAGGAAAGGATTATGCATAGTTCCAAACATCCATTTCCATCTTTGAAAGATTTCCTGATTTTGAGGAGCTGATTGCTCTTCTAATTTTTGAGGAGCAGAGAAATGGTGGTGCATCTTCTTCAGGAGGAACTTCAAAATAAGCTATCTTCTACTCAAATGTTAGAAGAGGTAGAGGCAGAGGTAGAGGAGGCCGATCTAGAGGCCGTGGTAGAAATCAGAATATGCAGCAAACTCAAGAAAACCAGTCCTATGGAGGAGGACGTGGTAACTCTAGAGGCATGGGGAGCCAAAGAGGTCGTGGTGGATGGCAACGAGGCCAAAATGCAAACAACAATATTGAATGCTATTACTGTGGTAAAATGGGTCATATGGCTAAAGACTGCTATAAAAAGTAGAATGACATCATGAATGGAAAATTGCAACAAGGAAATTATGCATCTTCTAGTAGACCGGGTGATGATAGAAATGAGCATTTGTTTATGGTGCAGCACATGACCAATTCTGTGACAAGTGTAGAAGAAAGCAACGATGTGTGGTATGTTGACTCAGGTGCATCAAACCACATGAGAGGTCATGCAGAAGGATACAGGATGCAAGGAAAATGGAAAAACCAAGATTTGTGGAGACTGGTGATGATATTGCACATCCTATTGTGCAGATTGGAAAAATTTCTTTGTCTATGCAGGATGGGAAAAAGAAATACCTTTCGGATGTATTTCATGTCCCGAATATCACCAAGAACCTAGTTTCTGTTGGTCAAATGGTTGAGCAGGGCTTGCAGGTCAGATTTAATCCTCATGGATGCTTTGTTGAGGATATGAAAAATAAAGGTCTCTTAATAGCAAAAGGAAAGAAGAAGGGCAGAATGTTTACGTTGGATGCAGACATGTCTGAATTGAGTGCAGCAATGTTTGCACATGGGACCGATGTAGTTGCAGATATTGATATCTGGCATAAACGCATTGGTCATGTTAATGTACGATGACTTAAATCAATGCAGGCCCAAAATATTGCTGCAAGATTGCCTAAATTCAAGGTTGCAGAAATCCATAAGGTATGTGAAGCTTGTCAGTTTGGAAAACAAGCAAGGAAACCATTTCCTAGACATGTTCAAGAGAGTAAGAAGCCATTGGAATTAATCCACTCTGATGTGTGGACTACTAAAGCTGCATCTCTTGGAGGCTGTCATTATTTTGTCAGTTTTATTGATGACTATAGCAGAAAAGTTTGGGTGTATTTTATGAAAAAGAAAAGTGAAGTTCTTGGGCATTTCAAAACTCTTAAAGCTATGGTTGAAAAAGAAACATGCTTGCAGATAAAATGCCTAAGGTCAGATGGAGGGGGAGAGTACCTCTCAAATGCGTTTGCAAGGTTCCTGCAGGAGCATGGCATAAAGCAGCAATATTCATGCAGTCATACCCCACAACAAAATGGAATTGCAGAAAGAAAAAATAGGTATATTGGAGAGGTATCTCGTGCCATGTTCAACGAAAAAGATGTGCCAGATTTTTACTGGGCTGAAGCAATTGCTACAGCAGTCTACATAATGAACAGGATTCCCACTACAACAATACATGGGATGACTCCAGAGGAGAGGTGTATTGGTAGGAAACCAGATATTTCTCATTTGAAGATTTTTGGTTGCATTGCCTATGTTCATGTGCTAGATGAGTTGAGATCCAAGTTGGATCCAAAAGCTGAGAAGTGCAACTTTATTGGGTACTCTTTGCAGCACAGTAGAAAGGGTATAGATGCTATAACCCTTCTACTCATAAGTTTACAGTGAGCAGAGATGTTGTTTTTGATGAGATGAGTAGCTGGTATAAACCAGTAAATGTGATTGATGATGTAGATACACAAAATGGTAATGCTGCACAGAATTCACAGCAGCAGTCACAAAATATTAGTGAACCTGGAACGTCCTCTAGCAGTGCTTCACATTCTTCGCCATGGATAGGCAGTTTGAGATCAGGAGAATCTTCTCAAAGCAATGCAGATAGTGGTATTCAGGTATCACGAAAAGGAAAATAGAAGGTAGATCAACCCATGTTTGATGTGAATGCAGGTCACTCTTATGTGGATGGTGAATCCAATGGCTCAGAATAGAGCATTGATGATGAGTTGGGTATTCCTTCTATTGTTACACCTGGAGTAAGGAAGACCATGGATGTTTTGAGAGCACCTGGGAGTGAACCTACTTTGCACAAGTCTACCAGAGCTAGGTATCCTGTGGATAGGCTGAAATATGATGGATTTATAGCCATTCACTATGCCTATATGGTCAAAGTGATACATGAACCAGAACCCACTTTTTTTGAGCAAGCCATGGTAAAAGAAAAATGGGAGAAAGCCAAGGATGAAGAAATGGATGCCTTGGAAGCAAATGCTACATGGAAATTGGTACCTTTGCCTAAAGGTAAGAATGCAATTGGCTGTAAGTGGGTTTATAAGGTGAAGCACAATGCAGATGGTCTTGTGAACAGATACAAGGCAATATTAGTAGTCAAGGGGTATGCACAAACATATGGCATTGATTATGAAGAAACATTTAGTCCGATTGCAAGGATGGCAACCGTAAGAGCACTCATTGCCATGGCTGCATCAAAGGAATGGTCTTTACATTAGATGGATGTAAAGAATGCCTTCTTGCATGGTGATTTGCAAGAAGAGGTACATATGGAGCAGCCACCAGGTTATGTGCATGCTGTTCATCCTGAGTTTGTTTGTAGGTTGAAGAAAGCATTGTATGGCTTGAAGCAAGAACCTAGAGCATGGTTTGACAAGATAGGACAGTATCTTGTCACTATTGGCTTTCAGATTTCCAAGGCAGATTTATCACTTTATGTGAGAAAAACAGAGAAAGGTATTATGATGCTTGTCATTTATGTTGATGATTTGATTATCACAGGTGATAGTGATGAAGATATCCTTCATATAAAAATGCTATTGAAGCAGAAGTTTGAGATGAAGGATTTGAGAGAGCTGCGTTATTTCTTGGGCATTGAGATGATTAGGTCACCAAGTGGGATATGGTTCTTACAGAGGCAGTATGGATTGGACATGTTGTCCAAATATGGGATGACAGGCTATAAGCCTATTTCAGTTCCTTTGGAGCAGAATGTGAAGCTGAGTGCAAATGCATGTGAGCTTCTGGAAGACCCTACTATGTACAGACGCATAGTAGGAAGTTTGATTTATATGACTATTACCAGGACAGATTTGAGCTATGTTGTTGGATTGGTAAGTCAGTTTATGCAGGCTCCAAGAAAACCGCATTTAGATGCGACTAGACGCATACTCAGGTATGTGAATTCCACATTGTAGTATGGACTATTTTATGAGACTGGGGTTCAAATACAGTTGCATGGATACACTGATGCTGATTGGGCTGGTAGTATTTTTGATCGACGATCTACCAGTGGATATGTGTTCTCTTTTGGGAGTGCTGCAGTCACTTGGAGGAGCAAGAAACAGCCTACAGTTGCCTTGTCGAGCACAGAGGCTGAGTACAGGGGCACAGCAATGGTTGCATGTGAGGTAGCTTGGTTACATAAGCTACTTTATGATATGCATCAGCCTACAGATGGGCCAGTTTGTTATTTATTGTGACAACATGAGTACTATACACTTGGAAAATAACCCAGTCTATCATGCTAGAACAAAGCACATTGAGGTGCATTATCACTATGTGCGGGAGAGGGTATTACTAGGTCTTATTGATCTAGTTTATGTCAGCACAGAGGATCGGGTAGCTAACATATTTACAAAGGCATTGGGCGCAGAGAAGTTGTGCAAGTTCAGAGGCCTACTTGGTGTGCAGGAATTGGGATTGAGCTCGAGGGGGAGTGTTGAGATATCAAGCTCCACTCGTGATATTCCAGGGTGACCGTTGTGCATTTATGCCACCGACTTGTCAATTGCAGATGCGGTTTGTACACTGCCCTGTTGAGATATCGAGCTCCACTCGTGATACGCCAGGGTGACCGTTGTGTATTTATGTCACCGACGTGTCAGTTGCAGACACGGTTGGTACACCGCCCATGAATAATAGCTACATGATAGCTATCCTTATCTACTCTAGTTCGTGGCTCAGTTAGTATGCCACCTTAGTTAGTTGAGTTTGGTTTGAGACCCATATATAGGGTTCTTCTATTTCTTTGTACTTGAGTTCTTTTGGCTTACACAACTAAGAAGAGAAAAACTGTTTTCAGCCTCCACCCTTGTGTGTATTCCCCCATTGTGCAAGCAAGAAAGCTTCAAGTGAGACTCCTTCCTTCTCTCCCACAATCTTGACATGGTATCAGAGCCTTGTTCGCGGTAAGGAGCTCAAGAAAGCAAGCCAAGCTCGCGGTGATTTGGTAAGAGAAGCAGTGTTGCTTTCATTCTCTGTTTTGGGAGCAGATCTCTGCAGGTAGTACAACCGGAAATTGCAAGAGTGCATTGTCTCAGGTTGAGACGCCCTTCGCAGCCACTGTTCTACAGGTCGGTGAATAGTTACTGTAAAAATTGCATTGTATGCTTGTGCGCAGAGACATTGGGAGTTACAGAATCATCCCTGTTGCTTGTTGATGTAAAATCGTCACTAGGAAGTGACTCTGTGGTCAAATACCACTTTCGCCAATTTTGTAGATTTTCCGTTGTGAGGGTGAAGCTGTGTTTTTTGCAGTGACAGAATTTTTTGCAGTGTTCTGTAATGGCATCTGATTCTCTTTCACAAATTGTCACTGAAAAGCTTGACAAGAACAACTTCCAAGCATGGAAGTTTAGAATGACGAATTTCCTTATGGGAAAAGGATATTGGGAATTTGTTGTAGGAAATGAAGAAGAACCAGTTCTTCCTGATGTTTCCAATCAACAGCAAATGCAGGCATTTAAAGCATGGCATGAGAGAGCCAGGAAAGTTATGTATTGGCTGTCTATCAGCATTTCAGACTCTATGATTGTGCATATTCAGGATGTAAGTACGCGAAAGGAGGCATGGGATACTTTGTCAAAAATGTATAGTACAAATACGCAAGCCAGGAAAATACAGCTCAAGCAAGAGTTGCATAATGTGCAAAGAGAAAATATGAGCATCAATGACTACCACATGAAGGTGAAGAAGATTGCAGATGCACTTGCTTCCATTGGGTTGCCAGTGTAAGATGATGATTTAGTTTCTGTGACCTTGAATGGTCTAGCAAAGGATTATGCATAGTTTCGGACATCCATTTCAGTTCGTGAAAGATTTCCTGATTTTGAGGAGCTGATTGCTCTTCTAATTTCTGAGGAGCAAAGAAATGGTGGTGCATCTTCTTCAGGAGGAACTTCAAAAGAAGCTGTCTTCTACTCAAATGCTGGAAGAGGTAGAGGCAGAGGTAGAGGAGGCCGATTTGGAGGCCGTGGTAGAAATCAGAATATGCAGCAAACTCAAGAAAACCAATCCTATGGAGGAGGACATGGTAACTCTAGAGGTAGGGGGAGCCAAAGAGGTCGTGGTGGATGGCAAAGAGGCCAAAATGCAAACAGTAATGTTGAATGCTACTATTGTGGTAAAATAGGTCATATGGCTAAAGACTGCTATAAAAAGCAGAATGACATCATGAATGGAAAACTGCAACAAGGAAATTATGCATCTTCTAGTAGACAGGGTGATGACAGAAATGAGCATCTGTTTATGGTGCAGCACATAAACAATTCTGTGACAAGTGTAGAAGAAAGAAACGATGTATGGTATGTTGACTCAGGTGCATCAAACCACATGACAGGTCATGCAGAAGGATACAGGATGCAAGGAAAATGGAAAAACCAGGATTTGTGGAGACTGGTGATGATACTGCACATCCTATTATGCAGATTGGAAAAATTTCTTTGTCTATGCAAGATGGGAAAAAGAAATACCTTTCGGATGTATTTCATGTTCCCAATATCACCAAGAATCTAGTTTCTGTTGGTCAAATGGTTGAGCAGGACTTGCAGGTCAGATTTAATCCTCATGGATGCTTTGTTGAGGATATGAAAAATAAAGGTCGCTTGATAGCAAAAGGAAAGAAGAAGGGCAGAATGTTTACATTGGATGCAGACATGCTTGAATTGAGTGCAGCAATGTTTGCACATGGGACTGGTGTAGTTGCAAATATTGATATCTGGCATAAACGCATTGGTCATGTTAATGTACAGTGACTTAAATCAATGCAGGCCCAAAATATTGTTGCAGGATTGCCCAAATTCAAGGTTGCAGAAATGCATAAGGTATGTGAAGCCTGTCAGTTTGGAAAACAGGCAAGGAAACCATTTCCTAGACATGTTCAAGAGAGTAAGAAGCCATTGGAATTAATCCACTCTGATGTGTGGACTACTAAAGCTGCATCTCTTGGAGGCTGTCATTATTTTGTCAGTTTTATTGATGACTATAGCAGAAAAGTTTGGGTGTATTTTATGAAAAAGAAAAGTGAAGTTTTTGGGCATTTCAAAACTCTTAAAGCTATGGTTGAAAAAGAAACAGGCCTGCAAATAAAATGCCTAAGGTCAGATGGAGGGGGAGAGTACCTCTCAAATGAGTTTGCAAGGTTCCTGCAGGAGCATGGCATAAAGCAGCAATATTCATGCAGTCATAACCCACAACAAAATGGAATTGCAGAAAGAAAAAACAGGCATATTGGAGAGGTATCTCGTGCCATGCTCAATGAAAAAGACTTGCCAGATTTTTATTGGGCTGAAACAGTTGCTACAACAGTCTACATAATGAATAGGACTCCCACTGCAGCAATACATGGAATGACTCCAGAGGAGAGGTATATTGGTAGGAAACTAGATATTTCTCATTTGAAAATTTTTGGTTGCATTGCCTATGTACATGTGCCAGATGAGTTGAGATCCAAGTTGGATCCAAAAGCTGAGAAGTGCATCTTTATTGGTTACTCTCTGCAGCAAAAAGGGTATAGATGCTATAACCCTTCTAGTCGTAAGTTTACAGTGAGCAGAGATGTTGTTTTTGATGAGATGAGTAGCTGGTATAAACCAGTAAATGTGATTGATGATGTAGATGCACAAAATTCACAGCAGCAGTCACAAAATATTAGTGGACCTGGAGCGTCCTCTAGTAGTGGTTCACATTCTTCGCCATGGACAGGCACATTGAGATCATGAGAATCTTCTCAAAGTAATGCACATAGTGGTATGCAGGTATCACGAAAAGGAAAAGAGAAGGTTGATCAGCCCATGTTTGATGTGAATGCACGTCACTCTTATGTGGATGGTGAATCCAGTGGCTCAGAACAAAGTATTGATGATGAGTTGGGTATTCCTTCTATTGTTACACCTGGAGTAAGGAAGACCAGGGATGTTTTGAGAGCACCTGGGAGTGAACCTACTTTGCGCAGGTCTACGAGAGCTAGATATCCTGTGGATAGGCTGAAATATGATGGATTTACAGCCATTCAGTATGCATATATGGTTAAAGTGATACAGGAACCAGAACCCACTTCTTTTGAGCAAGCCATGGAAAAAGAAAAATGGGAGAAAGCCATGGATGAAGAAATGGATGCCTTGGAAGCAAATGCTACATGGGAGTTGGTATCTTTGCCTAAAGGTAAAAATGCAATTGGCTGTAAGTGGGTTTATAAGGTGAAGCACAATGCAGATAGTTCTGTGAACAGATACAAGGCAAGATTAGTAGTCAAGGGGTATGCACAAACATATGGCATTGACTATGAAGAAACATTCATTCCGGTTGCAAGGATGGCAACCGTAAGAGCAGTCATTGCTATGGCTGCATCAAAGGGATGGTCTTTACATCAGAAGGATGTAAAGAATGCCTTCTTGCATGGTGATTTGCAAGAAGAGGTCTATATGGAGAAGCCACCAGGTTATGTGCATGCTGTTCATCCTGAGTTTGTTTGTAGGTTGAAGAAAGCCTTGTATGGCTTGAAGCAAGCACCTAGAGCATGGTCTGACAAGATAGTACAGTATCTTGTCACTATTGGCTTTCAGATTTCCAAGGCAGATTTCTCACTTTATGTGAGAAAAACAGAGAAAGATATTATGCTACTTGTCATTTATGTTGATGATTTGATTATGATAGGTAACAGTGATGAAGATATCCTTCATGTGAAAATGCTATTGAAGCAGAAGTTTGAGATGAAGGATTTGGGAGAGCTGCGTTATTTCTTGGGCATTGAGGTGATTAGATCACCAAGTGGGATACAGCTCTTGCAGAGGCTGTATGGATTGGACATGCTGTCCAAATATGGGATGATAGGTTGTAAGCCTATTTCAGTTCCTTTGGAGCAGAATGTGAAGCTGAGCACAGATGCAGGTGAGCTTCTAGAATACCCTACTATGTATAGACACATAGTAGGAAGTTTGATTTATATGACTATTACTAGGCTAGATTTGAGCTATGCTGTTGGATTGGTAAAGTCAGTTTATGCAGGCTCCAAGGAAACCACATTTGGATGCGGCTAGACGCATACTCAGGTATGTGAAGTCCACATTGCAGTATGGACTATTTTATGAGACTGGGGTTCAGATACAATTGCATGGATACACTGATGCTGATTGGGCTAGTAATATTTCTGATAGACGATCTACCAGTGGATATGTGTTCTCTTTTGGGAGTGCTGCAGTCACTTGGAGCAGCAAGAAACAGCCTACAGTTGCCTTGTCGAGCACACAGGCTAAGTACAGGGGTGCAGCAATGGCTGCATGTGAGGTAGCTTGGTTGCATAAGCTACTTTATGATATGCATCAGTCTACAGATGGACCAATTGTCATTTATTGTGACAACATGAGTAGTATACACTTGGCAAATAACCCAGTCTATCATGCTAGAACAAAGCACATTGAGGTGCATTATCACTATGTGCGAGAGAGGGTTTTACTAGGTCTTATTGATCTAGTTTATGTCAGCACAGAGGATGAGGTAGCTGACATATTCACGAAGGCATTGGGTGCAGAGAAGCTGCGCAAGTTCAGAGACCTGCTTGGTGTGCAGTAATTGGGATTGAGCTCGAGGGGGAGTGTTGAGATATCAAGCTCCACTCGTGATACGCCAGGGTGACCGTTGTGTATTTATGTCACCGACGTGTCAGTTGCAGACACGGTTGGTACACCGCCCATGAATAATAGCTACATGATAGCTATCCTTATCTACTCTAGTTCGTGGCTCAGTTAGTATGCCACCTTAGTTAGTTGAGTTTGGTTTGAGACCCATATATAGGGTTCTTCTATTTCTTTGTACTTGAGTTCTTTTGGCTTACACAACTAAGAAGAGGAAAATTGTTTTCAGCCTCCACCCTTGTGTGTATTCCCCCACTGTGCAAGCAAGAAAGCTTCAAGTGAGACTCCTTCCTTCTCTCTCACAATCTTGACACGCCCGTGAATAATAGCTAGATGACAGATTTCCTTATCTACTGTAGTTCGTGGCTCAATTAGTATGCCACCTTAGTTAGTTGAGTTTGGTTTTGAGACACATATATAGGGTTCTTCTATTTCTATGTACTTGAGTTCTTTTTGGCTTACACAACTAAGAAGAGAAAAACTGTTTTCAGCCTCCACCTTTGTGTGTATTCCCCCATTGTGCAAGCAAGAAAGCTACAAGTGAGACTCCTTCCTTCTCTCCCACAATCTTGACATTATGTTCACTCGGAATTTCCTACACATGTATGTAAGCTTAAAAAGACTTTATATAGGCTAAAATAGGCACCTAGAGCATGGAATGCTCGGATCAACAGTTATTTACAGTAACATGGATTTAGATTGGGTGATGTAGATCTCAGTCTGTTCACAAAGAAGACAGATCATGGATATGTGTTTCTAGTGGTTTATGTAGATGATCATATAATCACTGGAGATGATGAAGAGGGAATTGGTGAAATTACATCATGTTTACAGGCTAAATTCAGAGTCAAAGACCTTGGTGAACTAAAGTATTTTCTTGGGATTGAGATATTCTCTGCGCCTCAAGGTATATGGCTGCTATAGAAGTAGTATGCTCATGACATGTTACAGAAGTATGGTATGGCCAAACACAAGCCTATGGAGACACCTCTTGATAAGAATGTTAAGTTGTAGATTGATGTTGGGAAAAAGATAGAGAATGTGACCATGTATCAACAGATGGTGGGTAGCTTGATATACTTAACTATTACCCATCTTGACTTATGTTATGGAGTGGGGCTGATTAGTCAATTCATGAAAAAGCCTCTCAAACCACATTTAGATGCAGTTAGGAGGATCATGAGATATGTAAAGGATACTATAGATTATGGATTGTTTTATGCATATGAAAAATCCCTTGACTTGATAGGGTTTACTGATGCTGATTGGGCTGGTTGTGCCTATGACAAGAGGTCAACTAGTGGTTATGCATTTGGATTGGGCAATAGTATGATTAGTTGGCAGAGTAAGAAACAACCTACTATTTCATTATCTAGTATAGAAGCTGAGTACAAAGGAGCTGCCTTAGTGGCTTGCGAAGCAGTTTGGTTGATGAGATTGCTAAAAGACTTGGGAATACAGTTGGAAAGCAGAGTGAGATTACATTGTGATAACCTCAGCAGTGTTACATTGGCTAGCAATCCTGTCTACCATGCTAGGTCCAAAGATATTGAGGTTCACTACCATTTCATCAGAGAAATGATTCTTACATGGCAAATTGACTTGATTCATGTGAAAACTAAAGACTAGGTAGTATACATATTTACCAAGTCTCTTGGTAAAGAAAAGTTCATATACTTCAGATAGCTACTTGGAGTTTATCAAATGGTTTAAGCTTGAGGGGGAGTGTTAGAATTTCAAGCTCACGTTTCTCTTTAGTCAATCTATCTTTACGTGTGTGACCGACATTAGCTGGATACAACTATACACGTGTATGACATTAGATAAGACGATGTAGTTAGTGACTTAACCATAGTTAGTCTTGGTTAGTCATACCTAGGTGTGTAAGTCTCTTTCAATTAGTATGATGGAAGAATAATGGAAGAAGAACAACAATGAGATGAAGCTCATCTTTTTCTCCACTCTATCTCTCTCCCTCTCTTCCAACAACCTCTGCAAGTGGTCGAGGATGCTAGAGAACTTGAATTGGTGGTAGAGGCCCTAGATTTGGTGGAACAAGCCTCTCCCTAGGTGTTGTCACTTGTTGTCCCCTCCTTGGTTGGAATCCATTTCCTGGCAGATGCATGGGATGAGGGCAAAAGTACATACCATGGCTAGTCTCCCCACAATTATAGCAAACATACTCTCTTTCTTGTCTCCTTGGGCCCCGATTGTCTTCATTTGTGAGGGGAGCAGGCCGTACTCCTTGCACTAAATTCAACAAAAGGCTTTCAAGTTGATTAGTAATGCATTGTAGGAGCTCTTTTTTTGCTGTGGAATTTTTGGTTTGGGTGGAACCTTTGCTATTTCTCTAGGCCTTGGCATGGTTGGTAAAACCTGCATGGGCTCAACTCTCCCCTTTAATTGGGCTTGATACTTCAATTTCCTATCTTTCTCCCTAGCATAAGTAATTGATTCTTCATAGGATGTGGGAAACTTGCCTTTGACCTTCTCCCTTAGTAGAGGATAGAGTCTAGCCAGAAAATAATATTTCTTAAGGCAATCAGGTACTCTCTCTCCCTCGACTAAGGATGCTGTCCATTTATCCCACAATTTTTAAACATGCATTCATATTCTTGGTACTCCCCTGGTAAGGTTTTGCAAAGATCTAGGAGTTGTCTCTAGAGATCTTAAGGAGGCTCTACATCTTAGTGCTCGTGCACAAATGCAGTCTTGACATCCTCCTAGTTACCGCTTGTAGTAGCCTCTAGGAGATATTGATACCACACTCAAGCATCACCTAGTAGAAATAAAGAGAAGGTTTGTACTTTGGTTGCTTCATCATCCCAACCCGTGACTAGAAAGACCATTTCTAAGTCATCTAGAAAGTCTAGAGCTTTCTCCCCTTTGTGCCCAAAAAAGTTTGGAAAAGCCATGGTAGGAAGATGTTGATCTAGCTCAATACAAAACAAAGATGAACACGTCTAGACCTGAGTCATATCTTATTAAGGGTAGAATAAATGGATTCACAGATGCATTAATATCAAGAAGACGACGAGGGCCTAATAATTCCCTTATAATATTTTGGAGCATAAGCTTTGTGCTAGCTATTATGTGCACGGTTTGCCTAGCAAGAGGATGGATAGGTCGGTACAAATCCCTATGGTTCATGGGATGCACTTAGAGTAGAATGAATATGTGCATTAAAGGAGATGTTATAATCCAAAATAGGGAATATTATGGGGTCAGGGGACAACGAGATTGCTCTCAACCTCTCAGCTCCAAAATAGAAGACTAACCTTTTGCTGAAAATGTATCTTCCTATTAATGCACACATCCACTCTAATGTTTTGATCCGATTGAAAGTTGTAGGAAATATAATTATTCATTTATGCATTAACTACAAATTTTCACTACAAACTTTTATGAAGCGTGTTGTTGAAGCTTTGCCCTCTTAGATCCCACCATTCAAGAGATATAAAGGATTTTCTCACTAGTGATTAGGCTAGCTTTGGTGTGACCATCATCAACCTTGTAAAGTTCATAAGCTTTGATAGCTACCTTCTCAATTACTTTGAGCCTTCTTGATAGTAGTAGTTGAAGCACAGCACTATATGTAGCCTCTCACCAATACCGCACGCCATTGATGTGTAACTCCCCCTCCAAAAATGTATTAATCCCCGAATTTGAAAGTGCATTCACCACTTGAAGATGGGGCTCCTTAGGGAGTGTCTTTACACTAGACACAAAGCACTCAACACAGTGCCTTTACCTAGAGACTTGATGAGAGCAAGATTTCTCTTGAAGTAAAGAAGGGTGTGTGTAATTAACTTGCTTTACCCGCATACGTGCCATTTGTCAATAAAGATTCTTCATCTCTTGAGCTTCTTTTGAAGACCATAGTGGTACTCTTAAGTAATGAATCCCTTGAATAGGATTCCTCCTTAGTGATCCTTTGACAAACACTCGTTGAAGAAAATGATAACTCCTTATATATTTCTTCTTTCATAGAAATTGTAGAGCATAGCTTGAGAATTTCCTCAATGAGTGGCACCAAAATGAGAGCTAAAAATATGAATGGGTTGCCTCTTACCCACCCAGTCTCCAATCCTCACTAAGAGAGCTAAAGAAGGGTACCACCTAACCAAAGGGAGGATAGGCTAGGACATCCCTTTCCTAAGTGAATGGAAAGAAACAAAACACAACTTCACAAGGAGAATTTGTAGCCCATCTTAAGGGAAATAAAGATGATGGAAGGTTAAGAAAGGTGATGGATCCTAATTCGTCCTATGAACATATATATAATATGAGAAAATAAGGATTCTCCACCAATAGAGCATATAGCAAGTCTTACTTAATAAGTTTAAGTATGAATGTATAGGGATAATTAGAAGAGAGTACATATGATCTGGACACCATATGATCTAGATGTCATATTAGAATATGAGAGGGAGGGAGAGAGATGAAAAGAGAGGGAGACAAGAGGACAAGAGGTAGAGGAAGCTTTCCATTATGTATTCATGGAATGCTATATAAAAAAGAGACTCACTCATAACTTACCTCAAAGAGATGGACTAGCATGAGGGTTGTGGGAGCTTTTACTCAACTGCCAAGACCCTCGAATCGCTTATTGTTTCAAGCATTCCAAGCTAAGCACTAATGGCTACCTCTCACATAACCGACGCGCCATCCATATCTACGGGTGTAGTGAGCTTACCTTGATGCCGTTCGAGTTATCTCCTCTCCCGCGCACTCCGGCAGCTCCATGATCCAAGTGTAAGCTTCAAGCAAGCTCCATCCTCAAACTCCACACTCCAAGCTTTATCGCCGCGAGCAAGACAAGAGAAGAAAAGAGAAGAGAAGGAAAGAGGAGAAGATGGAGAGCTTCTCCTCCTCGGTCCCTCACCCTCACACACTCACTCCCTCACACTCTCACACTCCCTCTCTCAAGCACAAGCTCAAGCAAGCAAGAAGAAGAAGAGGAGAGCTACTTTTGGCCACACACAAGAATGAGCTTCTTATTCACTTTTCAACTTTATATACAAAACCCTAAATCCTTTTTGGGCGGTCATTCCCTTTTTCCCTTTTTTACATGGCCGGCCATAGCCTAGGCCCTTTTTCCCATTGTCCTTCTATCTTCCTAGCTTCCTTTCCACCGCCCGTCTACATTTACAAATTGCACGGGTGAGAGCCCGGTGCTCTTTTACAAGATTTTAGGGTGTGCCTTTTTATTTTAAAATGCACATTTTCCCTTTTGCACTTGCCTTGGACTTTTAAGGTTGCCCTTGCGCTTTTGGCCTTTTCTCCTATTCTTTCTTCAATCGGGCTACCTTTTTTCCGCCTTTGCCCTGCGTTTTTTTTATTTCCTTTTGCTTTGCTTTCTTCGTGTTGGGGTTAACATTACCCCCCTCCTAGACGAGTGCTAGTCCCATGGCACTCACCATCGTAGGTAGCATGCGGAGCTTGCACAGAAGACGTAGGTGGAAGAGACTATTGTGGCTTGCCTTGGAGGAGTTTTGATGTTGGTGCATATGAAGGTCATTGGTGGCACTTTGCTGTTCTGATTGGCTAGTGATATGATTGTTGTAGGCTGCGATAGGGCTACTCTTTGTTGGGAATGGTTACTCATAGCTGGCACAGGTGTTGTGTTCTTGGGATGCTCATGGTGGATTCTCCTCATGATGATTTTCTGATGGTCTTGCATGATGAAGTAAAGGACAAGAGTTTAGAGTTGAGTGTTGATGTAGAGGTGACAGCGCTTTCGTTGGAGTCATTAATACCTACAATTGAAAAACCTCTCATGTGGTCTCTCCCTAAGAGGTAGTGCCAGTCTTCTTATCGTGCACAAGACATATTTGATTAGTTTGGGAGACAGGTCGAACTCTAAGCAAGGTGAAAGTATTGTCCTTCACTTGAGGACCCAAACTGTGTATATAATTTGGTGCAGATATTAGGTGAGTGCTCGTGCATACTTAGATATTACGTAGTTAGAAGACCATGGGCTAGTTTCTCGTAACAATGTGTGGATGAAGCAAAGTTGTCCATATTGAGAATAAGTACAGGTGAAGGTATATGAGGCATCTTTTGCATTGTGACTGCACGACGGAGCATAATTGAATACAGGGACACCGCACTTTCGGTAGCTAGAAGCTATTGGACTTGCTTGATGAAGACGGTGTACATTTCATGGCCCATCGTGCGGTGCTTACCACAATTGATTGCAATGGTATTATGGCAGAGTGCAAGAGAGAATTGTGCAAGTGGGTCAGGGTGATAGGTCTAACCATAGGCGAGACAAGCTCCCTAGGTATGTCCTGCCCTTGATGTGCCTTGAATAATTGTGGGTGATGCTAAAGGGCTAGGGGACTAGGGACGGAGCCAGTCGATCAAGGTCACTGGATGTACCTAATTTGAGGACCCCTAGGTGTTGTGATGTGATTGTGGGTGCTTCTTTTTGTTCATTTCTTTTCTTTCTTCTCTCTTTTTTTTTTTTGACCTCCCTGAGTACAACCATTACAATATGTTGAGGCTATCAGCCTTTCAATGGGTTGGAAACTATTAAGCTTCGAAGGCTCAGAAAATGGATAATATAATGATGATTGTGCCCTAGTCTCGTTGTTAGAGAAGCAGTTGGCGAGAGGGGGAGATATACTTGAGATATTGCAAACCTCCTTGCGGCACATGCGATGTTGACACAGTTGAGGTAACGACTGCCGTGAGCCAACTATAGAGCTTGACCCAGAAAGGGAGCGTGACCCAGGAATGTGTTTTGGGCCATGCAATGTGGGTGGTTGGCAAGGGTGATTCGTGATTTCGGTAGTGTGGCTTTGTCGCGGCTCCTTGGAGGATCGATGGTCTTGCGGTGATCGGGCATTGAACACTTTCGCCCTAAGATCTGTCTCATCCTATATCCACTTGTCGCATCATGAGAGTACATGCATGACATATGCCGCAACTATAATAAACCGGTGTAATGCAAGGAGACATTACTGATCTGAATCCTATGGTGTTGACTTAGACAGTTATCACCTGCGCTTGATTAGCTTTTTCTTTTGCTAAAGACGTGAAATATATTAAACGCAGACATGAAAAGTTCATACAAGTCGGGAACATGTCAACAATTAACAAGTCGGAAACACTTAACCATTTAAAAACAAAAAGTTATGGCAAGTTATCATTTGATAAGCCCTTTATGCATCATGGGCTATTCGATTTGTACGAGGTGGGGCGAGTCTAGGTGGCCGGGTGATTAAGGCTCTGTTGGTGTGGGGCTTCCATGGGGTTGAGCAGGGAACATGTCGGCCGGAACATGAATGGTGTAGTCTCGGGCCGCTACCATTTCCAGTATGTCTTTAAACAATTCATCAAATTCTGCCCTCTCCCTGGCCGCTTTGTCACTTCGTGAGCACCTGATGCCCGAGCATGCATTGGGGGCCTGTGCAACTGGCATTGCCACATTTTGTGTGCCTCCCTGAGCGCCCACTCCCCTGGCTTGTGGATTCTGGGGCTGTGTTGCTTGGGGCCTTGCTTCTTGGCATACCTCTTGAGGGTGGGCACATAGCGCTCCGGTGGAGGGGCGCATGCCACATGCTCCCGTCGTCTGTGAAGAGCATCTTTGCATGCCAAACGTCCATGGTTCTCCATGTGTTCCGTCTAGAAGCCTGCAAGATGCAATCCAAGGGTTAGACCTTGATACAGGATACAACTGTTCACATGGAAGGGATTTTAGTGTGGTTTATCAAGCGTATGTGACAAGAAGGGGAGGGGTGAGGCATGTAGTGTTTTGTCGTAATCGGGATGGGCCCCATGATGATGTTCGTTTTTCCTCCAGCCATTAGCCAATATTGGCTTATGCTAAGTTGTGTGGACTGGTTGTCATGGAGTGGGATAGGGCCCATCCTCGGAAGGATAGACCAAAAAGGGAAGAAGGTGTATAGAAAGGGACTGCACCCTGTCTACACCATCAGTGTTGTTGGTCAAGGCTTCCTATGGCGGTAACGTGGGTTGCATGCCCTTCACTTGGAGGTGGGAATGGTCATACGGCTTTTAAATGTGTGATGAGAAGAGGACTTGAGGAGGTTAGCCTGTTAGAACCAACTCTTCTCCATGCGCTTGACTATCATTACTTATGTGTGTTGACATTGTTTATACACGATGACATAAAAAGCAGTGTTTATTTATATACATATTTATGAATCCATGTCACTTTACGAGGATAAGAACCAAGTGTAGAACTCGGGGTTGTACCGGAGCGTGGCACACATCTAGTATTCGTGACAGCTGACTTAATACTGATAGATATTTTGCCATGTCGAGTAACATGGAACCTTGACCGAGTCTACTGACAATATGTAACTCCTCCTCAATGAGAACCTTATCAATCAAAGGGCCCTGTAGCCTAGTCCCAGCTAAGTCCATGCCCTGAATGTCAGTGAGCACTCGAAGGGAAGTTGGTGCCACGTAGGTTGGGTCTCTTTGAGACTGCCATTTGGCCAATCGCTCTTCTGAGACTATCATGATTTGAGCCCCTAGTTCGGCCATTACAACGCGGCTTTCGCACCAACATTGCTCAAATTGACTCTGGCCTGCCTGACAGTCGCTTTAGTAGCTCTATGTCTACGAGATTCGGTCGGCAGAGCACTTCATTGGATGGTAGGGTTAAGCGCAGTTCGTCAGCCTCCTCGTCAGGGATGAGTCGCATATGTTCATGCAGGAAAGGTCGTTAAGATGTTCTTGTTCTTCCCATGATAGAGGAAAGGTCAAGTAATCTCCAAGCTACTCCTTGGGGATCATGCCCATGTCCGCAAGGACGTAGACACGCGCGACCACTTTGAGCTTAGCCTCCAACTCAGTTAAGCATTCTGCGACACTTCTATGTTCAACAAGGGCTTGCTCGGTTGCTATCTCATGCAAATTTCTAAGAGTTTCCTTAGGCTTTAGCATGGCTGGGGGCTTAGGCCTAGATGAGCAAGATTGGTCAACGCTAGGATTTCTTATGCTCTTGGGGTTCTCACGTTTCTCCTGAGGTTTTGCTGCTATTTCGTCATGGTTCTTCTCGGATGTGACTAGTATAGATTTGTCACCCTGTTGTGACAGCGTTGTATCCACTCTTTATTGATCAATGTAAGTTCTATTGTCAGTGGATAGAGTGTTGCAAGCAACTGTTGATGGCAACTGTTGCTTTGGTTTATTAGAGCACACAGATGTGTCTGAGGTTTCACCGCTATTAGGAGAGGCATCAGTGGGTTCATTGGTGGATGGACTCGATGCTTTATTCATAAACTCTCCAACGCCCTTCGTCTCAATGTTCTTAGGGTCCACAACCACCTGCAACTGTTGTCGTTTTCTCTGCTTTCTCCTCTTTTTCTTGGTCAATGAAGGTGCCTCTCTCAACGACTTAGGACCCTGGGTTATATCGACCGTTGATGTGCTTGGTCAGGGGCCTCAGTATTTTCCTTCTCTAGTGTGTCCTTATGGGACATAGCCGTGGTTTGCTGAATAGCCTTGCCCGGTTGTGAGGGCACAACTACCGCTCTTTTCGGAGAGTTTAGCTTTTCAACCAACTCCCTTGTGTTTAACTCCTCCATCCTAGGCTTTAGGCACTTTGAAAGTGCTCAAGTTGTCGAGGGATTTGGTTGCGACACCTCCTCCACAGGTAAACTACTAAGGACACGTTCCACAAGGGGCATTGTTACGGCCAAGTTCTGTGATTGCTGGGATCCCTAATTGGAAGTAGTAGCAGCTAGTTTAGTGGGCTAGCTACCCTTGGTGGATTGTGGTGTCAAGTCCTTAGGGCGATCAGAAGTGGTCATGTCTTTTGTTGCCCTTTGCACATTCACTTGTGTAGGTTTAGCAGCGGCACGAGGCTACTGCTGCTGTGCTTCCCCCGTCCATTTAGGTGAAGAGGATGTAGGAGATTTGGGACTCCTACGTGGGCTTGGTACTGACTGGAGAATTTACTCGAGGTTATTAGGCGATTGTGCCATTTGTTTTGTTGAGCAATTAGCCACCTCATAAGTAGCATGGTGCCCCTTATCCTCTTGGGGAATCAAAGGCTCTTTGGACGCTAATGGCTTTTGTGCATGCTCAATGGCTACATATGTCATCTGCTTATTAAGCATGCTAGGTTGAGGCTCTTTCTTTCGAACACTCATGTTTGCTTTCTTTCATCGAGACCTAGAGTTTCTCTTAGATTTCCTATTGTGCTTCGTTGCTTTTGATGCACTATGGCCTTCAGCTGATAGAGGTGGTGTAGAAGGGGATTTTGGTACCCAAATCGATCGATTACCTGCGTAGTACCCCTGAGCACATAGTAACGCTTTGGATATCCATCACAGCATTGTGCTGACCCTCCATCAATGCCTGCGTCTATAAGGCTTGGGCTTCTTTTGGGGTCTTCTACGATATTTGTAAGTCCAAATCCCATCCTTGGCATTGTCTCTTGACCTTCTTTTTTCAGGCCTGGCCTCACTCACTGGTTCTCGCTGTTCGACCTGTGCTTGCATCAATTTTTTTAACAAGTCCTTTCTCTCGTTAGTAGGCTTGTCTATTACGTGAGCAGCTTCCTTGCCTTTTCCTTGAGGTTTGATGAGGTCACCCTTGCTAAAGGTTGTGACTATCCTCACACCTGGTAGTGTCAGGTGTATCCTCTGTGCTACATAGTTGGCCTCACAATTGGTCGCCCTTTTAAAGGGTCTTCCTAGGAGGGTTTCTTTCCCGCAGCTAGCACTATTTGGAGGAACATGAAATAGGATAGGCAAGCTTTCTGTTTCAATTATCGCAAGGATTTTGCACTTCCCTATGCGTGCTTGTGGATGTCCCCCATAAGGGCTAAGGATTGCACTAGCCGGTGTGAGCTCTAGTTGTCCTAGTAGGGTCCATGATTCATAGGTCAAGATATTAAAATTTGCTCCTTCATCAATTAGAGCATCGATAATATGCTCTCTTTTCGCGGTGAGTTTGACATCTTCCGGGTCTTGGCTTGTAAATTTAAGCCTTCTGACAGATGCCCTTGAGTTCTTGACTGTACGACCAGATGTGGATTCTCCACTGCTGTCTTGGATCGTCAGTGCAATGCTATTTAAGGTACATCTCTTGTCAAGAGTGTCATGTCTAGTCATATTTGCATTTGTAGCTTGCTGAAGTTGCATTTTGCTCTGACTAGACACGGTCTGAACACAATGTCTTTGTGTTCTCATGGCGTGGCCTTTTTTCCCTTGATGGCTAGTTTGGTCCATTGATGTTCTAGGGTCTCTGTTTCTCTCTATTCGGGTATGGGCTTTTGGTTGCTCTTTTGCAAGTGAGGATACATGCTTGTGTAGAGCCATTACTACACTAGGGTTCAATTTGGAGGACCTGTCACGGCGCGTGTTTTCTCTCCAACCTACTTGGGGGAGGTGCGGAGGGAGAGCCCCCTCTGCAGGGGTCAAGGGGGGGCAGTCCCCCCGGCCCACAGGGCCGTTACGGTAAACACCATGTGCAATTTGGAGGACCGTTTATAACCAAATTTTGAACTACTTGCTCTAAGTTTCAGCCCAGTGATGGATCTGTGATGTGCCTTTAGTTCTACATAGCCTTTGGGGTCAATCTCGTTGTTTAGATGCGTTAAAATTTGTGTTCTAGGTACCTGTTTAATTTTGACATTTTTTTTTCAGATTCTCAGATGTCTGATTTTCAGGAGTCCGATTATCAGAATCGGACGTCCGATTTTGGGTGGTCCGATCGGTCCAATGGTTCGATTATGGTTACGTCCGATTCGGGGAGTCAGATAAAAAAAGTGGTCCGATTCTGGGAATCGGATCGGACAGGGTGGTCCGATTCTAGTAGTCTGATTTGGACTGGTCTGATTCTGACTAGTCCGATTCGGACATGGGTGGGTCTGATTGCCTCGATCGGACGAGCGTCCGATCAGACAGAATGGTCCGAGTGGTCCGAGTCTGAGTGTCTGAGTGGTCCGATTTCTAGAATTGGATGAATTGGTCCGATTGGACAAGATGGTCCGATCGGACGACTTTTCGAGTGTCCGATTATGGACTGGTCCGATTCTGAGACTCGGACGGCCTGGTCCCCGACTACGTGGCCGACGGCCCGCGAGCTGCATGCGATGCCTCTAGACTGACGTCTACTACACCGGATCGTCCAGCGCCTTCCAAATAGGTACAAAATACTACAAGAAAATGCCAGACATGCCTATAACCACTATGGTGCTCGAATCGAATGGCACTCCAAGGATCTGTGTCCCTATTTTCCTGTTTTAGCATGTTATACAGCAACAGAGAACCCTACTGTTTGTTTCTTTTTCTTTGTTTTTTCCTATCCTAAATGCATCCAAATCACAAAGTAAATACCTACACTACTCCATCTCACAACATAAATCTCAAAAAATCAAAGAACCTACTTGCCAAGGAGAACAAATACCATCTTCAACCCCCTCACTTCCTACCTATCTCAAGCACTGGTTCGAGGGAAAACCCTACTCCAATGCTCGATTTGAAGCGCGCAAGCGCTCAAGGCTTGAATCCGTTGGTCCCGGCAACGGAACCAAAATGTGGGAGCTTTCACTCAACCGCCAAGACCCTCGGACCGCTTATTGTTTCAAGCGTTCCAAGCTGAGCACTAATGGATACCTCTCACATAACCGATGCACCATCCATATCTACGGGTGTAGTGAGCTTACCTTGATGCTGTTCGAGTTACCTCCTCTCCCGCGCACTCCGGTAGCTCCACGATCCAAGTGTAAGCTTCAAGCAAGCTCCATCCTCAAGCTCCACGCTCCAAGCTCCATCGCCGCGAGCAAGAGAAGAGAAGAGAAGTAAATAGGAGAAGATGGAGAGCTTCTCCTCCTCGGTCCCTCACCCTCACACACTCACTTCCTCACACTCTCACACTCCCTCTCTCAAGCACAAGCTCAAGCAGGCAAGAACAATAAGAAGAAGAAGAAGAGGAGAGCTACTTTTGGCCACACACAAGAATGAGCTTCTCATTCACTTTTCAACTTTATATACAAAACCTTAAAACCCTTTTGGGCGATCATCCCCTTTTTCCCTTTTTTACATGGCCGGCCATAGCCTAGGCCCTTTTTCCCATTGTCCTTCTATCTTCCTAGCTTCCTTTCCACCGCCCATCTACATTTACAAATTGCACGGGTGAGAGCTCGGTGCTCTTTTACAAGATTTCAGGGTGCACCTTTTTATTTTAAAATGCACCTTTCCCCTTTTGCATTTGCCTTGGACTTTTAAGGTTGCCCTTGCGCTTTTGGCCTTTTCTCCTATTCTTTCTTCAATCGGGCTACCTTTTTTCCGCCTTTGCCCTGCGTCTTTTTTATTTCCTTTTGCTTTGCTTTCTTCGTGTTGGGGTTAACAAGGGTGTTGCATAATGTGCTCTTAGTGGCTCTGCTTTGGGCATGGTGATCTAGAGTGCTGTCATGTGCTTGTGATTATATCACTAGGCACCTTATATAGCCTCCATGAACACCTTACATAGCGTCCATGAGAGATTATATTAAGCTATTCTTCTTAATTAACATAATCCTAGATAATGTATGGCATCTTTGATAATATGGAGAATAGTGGATGGAACAAGTCCCCACCTTGGTCATTATGTAAGAAGCCAAGGGTGGTGGTAGAAAAGCTAGAGAAAGGGAGCTGGATTACAAGAGGTAGGTGCCCAAAGCACATTATTATAATATATTTACAAGAAAGATAAAATTGAAAGTTGATGTGATAAGGGTGAAAGAGAGAAGAAAATTGCATGAGCTAGTAGTCTGCACCTTCGTACCTTCAAATCGGTGAAGAATTTGAAAAATGTTTCTTCTGAAACTTTGTAGACCAGGGTCGAAATCGGTTGGGCAATGCAGAATTTTTCTCAAAATTTTATTTTCACTGGGATTTATTAAAATTATTAAAAAATACTTCCAAAAGATACTTTGACTTTAATTCCTTAATTCCTTATATACATATAAGCATGTGATAGAGGGGATCCATTCTTGTAAGCTTTTGTGTAAGATCAAAATGACACCATGATATGGACATTGACTTGTGTGCAAGGGTGAGGTGTCCTTTGATGATGGTGATAGATCTTAAATCTTGGTGATGCAGATGGGACCCGAGTGTAGTTGGAGGCTACTTCTTTGAAAAAATCGATGCACTCACTCAACCCCTAGGTGTAATCCATTTCCATCTTCACTAAGATAACCCATCCCTTTTACCCTTTACATTGACATCCCTCCTAAGAACTTGTTTTTCCACTTTCTAGAGTTATCATAACCAAGAAGCAATGTAGTATACCTAGTGCTTGAAGAGTAATCCAAAGTGATAAGATGTAGGGTTTAAGCTATGGGTAAGGCTCTTGATAGGGGTTTTGGCCAAATTTTGTGGTAGAAATACGGTTTGTTAAAAACTCGGATCACTAACCAAGTGTTTGTGTCTTGGATTTTTACCCCCCTTTTGGAGCCAATAGAACCATCAAATTTATGATTTTAGCATCAGATCACTGATTTTTCCAAGATCCCCTCCACAAAGAGCTCTTCTTCTCAACCATAACCCCTCTTCTCTAATTCACTATAAATAAAAGGTATGAGGAGGCCTAAACGACATGCTGAAGGGGAGAGAGAGAGAGAGAGAGAGAGAGAGGAAGAGAACCTTCTAAGAAGATTTTCATTTTCATCCCGTCCTCAGAGGGTGACCACATGCAATTACCCTTAGCCTCATCTCCGTGACCTTATCTCGCCCCATCGCAATAAAAGAGAGTCACTCCAACACACCATCTCTTTGACACGAGAGAGAGAGAGAGAGAGAGAGAGAGAGAGAGAGAGAGAGAGAGAGAGAGAGAGAGAGAGAGAGAGAGAGAGTCATAAGCTAAAAGTATGGCCCCAAAACGAAGGGTGACATGCACCAATGGCAATCCCACATCCAACAAAGAAGCCACCAGTCAAGGCATTATCGATAATACAAATACAACATTGGGTATGGATAATTTATCTCTGAATACCTAGGTACTAATTGCCATCTCTGCTATTCATTGAGACATAGGCATGCACATGAATTCATTTTAACAAGTAGCTTGAATTTATTTTTTGATAGTTAACGAACTCATAGGGGATCATAGGATAATTCTTTTCCCAACCATAAATGACCTTGGATAGATTTATGCATATGGAGCATTGAGGTTTGCACAAATTATTGTACCCAAATACAATTATTGCAACCCAGTGCTACACGATAATATCATACATAGCATGAAAAGTATATAAGGTTACCTTGAGGGTTATGCACATAGATGGTACATGCATGGAAAAGATCATATGAAATATACATCAATGGTACATGAAATGATCTTACATTAAAATTCTTGCATCCATTCTATGAAGGTTTCACATAAAATAATGGTTAAGGAGTTTACCTTGTGCTGCCAAACCATGAGTTGATTACAAATTGCACAATAATTCAAGAATTATTTTACATTGGAAGATAGTCTTGCATGGTTACCAATTTGTCTCACATTCTTTCCCATTTAAGAAAGAAAGATAAAGTCAAATTAAAATTCTGCATAGTATTGCACTGGGGAAAGGCAAAAAGGTATATATCACTTAAAGAGAAGGCATAAATGCTCTGCCAGATTGATTATCTCGCACTTATCTTATCAATTATTTACACATTATGCCTAATAATGTTTAATATATGAGAATAATTTCATGTTTGCTTCATGGTTTTGACTAAGAGCTAGTATAAGAAATTAATCATAAGGACTAAAACTAAGATGTTTTGAGATCCATTTGATAACTAGAACTTTCACAAATCCAATTCAAGGGTTGGGTTATCGATCATCAATGTAAGTGACCTATAGAACTTATGTCTTGTACATTGTTTGAAACCTTAGCATACGCCCTAGCCAAAGAAAGGGAGTGTTAAGTAAATTTTACATGGAATAGTTCTTAGATTCCAAGGGGGAGAGTGAATATGTGATGGGAAATGTTGTCACGACTATTATTGCATTGTTTGGAAAAGATACCATTGGTTTTGTTGGTTGATCTAACAACATCCTAAATGCTTTTACATTGAGCTGATTGTTGAATTGTCGTTTGGATGATTATTCCAAGTGCTTGTGACTAGTGGTAAATTCATGGCAAGGGTCTGTGATGACAAGTTGCCATGGGAATAAAGAAATGGTTTTTGAAAGATGGTATTAGGACTGAATGCCTTATTTATGCTTGATCCTTAAGGGGTTTAATTAAGGAAAGGTTCTTTGCATAGGTGGATTATCTCCAAGATTGCACTGCGAATTAACCCGAGAAGGGCACTGCTCAATTCACGGGCCAAAGGTCGAGTGGTGAAAAGGCCAACCACGGAAATGGTGTTTCACTCCTAGGCTTGGACACCGCTTGTCAATCCGAAACAGATTGAGGACATTTGTGGCCCCAACATCTATGGCATTGGAAGATCCTATTCTAGATAAAGGGTGGAAATTATGGTGCCATGTGATTTGGACTAGTTTCTTTTGCAGGGCAAAAGGGATATATAATTTCTCCTGTATGGGCAGGAGACAAAGATTAACTTGAAGATAAGTTAAGAAACTTGTTTGATTTTGTTTTTCAAAAGGACTATTTGCTCTATTTTCATGTCAGTGCGATAAGTTATGCGAATGAACCCTGTTCCCTAAAAGGCTTAATTGAGAGATCTAATTTTAAATGTCACATGTAATTGTGATATGACCTAATTAAATAACTAAAGAACACCTATTGAGGAAAGCGGGTGGGTGGAACCCCTGATGGGTCCATCCTATGGCAGGGTGGTCCAAGAGAACTGGGAGGCTTCTCACAAGGTTTTTTGACCTATAGGAATTGTTAGGTTAGACCCCAATTCATGTTGTTTTAGGGGACCAAGATGGGACTATGCCCTACGGGTAGAGAGGTTGAGCGGCACATCCCTCTCATTTCCCATTCTCTTTGAACCAAGTGTGGCATGGGTCTGCATCGGCTTGGGTATCTCTATGTAAAGTAGGATGTCCAAATCCTGACGCTAGAAATGCCTAACTATCAGGCATCCATTAAGCACTTCTCCTCCCCTCTTTGATGGTTCTTGCTCCTAGAGAAAAACCTAAGAGATTGATAGCAATTGGGGTAGCCATGGATTCTTCATCTATGATCTCTTTTACTAAAAGGCTTTAGTTCCCTAACACTAGGACCGTTCCCCTACAAGCTCCCTTTACTAGTGCAGCATTGGAGGCTGATTTGAAAAGAGTTGGCACAATAATTCAAAGGATTTTCATAGGCAACCATGAAAGCTCCACGTGAAGCATTCAACTCTTGAAAACCAAGCATGGGATCAAGCAACACGGGAGCCTCTACTATCATCAGAGCAAGCATCAAGTACCTAAAGATTATATCCCATTGAAGGTATTTTCCTTCCTTGGGCTAAATTAATGGAGGATTTGATCCCATGGGTGAATGAAGCTTCCTATATGCACTCCAAACACTGAAGGGGTTGCTTCATTCTTGCACAAAACAATGCTCTCATTGGGGGTGTGTCTACCTAACTAAGTAGTAGAGTACTGAATATACAAATGCAACTAAAGATAGATCTAACACTAAGTTGCCAAAGCTCCTTGGGGTATGTCCCACACTTGTGGATCTAGTTGGTGGAAGGATTGGTAGTGCACTTCAATCCAAGGTGATAAGTTTGTCAAGGAGGCCTAAAATATCCTCCCCTTGAGGTGCCTTGAATTTGTGTAGTGGGAAAGTAGGACTAGGGGGTTAGACATTCATAAGTGTATTGCTTGTGGATATACCTTGTAAAGCATTTCTCTCTTTTCATCTTTTTTTTCCTTTTCCTTTTCTTTTTCTATTATTTTGAACATATAAAAATGCAAATTACATCTCAAGGTATAGTAATAAAGTTTATGAAAAGAAACTAGAGCTTAACAAGTATTTCTTAGGTGATTCTAACAAAGGAATGGATGACTTTGGAAAGGATGGGTAGGTACATCAAGAAAACCTACTCTCAACCATATCTTTCAAAAGTTCTATTCAATATGACGAGAATAGCAATGCTTGCAAATGGATCTGTGCCATTGTGACTCGATCAAGATCTTGATATTCATATCAAAGAAGAGTGATGGCAGTTTGTCTTCATACAATAGTTTTCTTCTGGTTCAACAACTTAATTAATAGCTCAAGTAGTTGCAAGTGGTGATGAAGGTAGGATCTAGATAGTTGCTAAATTTTTTGATGAAGTTGAATAAGGAATCCTTTAGATCCCTTGATTGGGATAGCTACACCTTTTCAAATGTTGTGGCATGTATATTAGGATGCTTTGAGAATTTGTATGTCACATGATCCTATGGATTATAACCAAAACAGTGTCACTTTCAATAAGGACCATGAGTCAGATAAACCCTCCTTGTTAAAGAAACATTTTAGGACACAAAGCAAGTATGCTTGTCTATCTTTGGGACATTGTCGCACCATTCTTGTTACATCTTCCAAGCTTCCCTAGGCTTCAAGCTAAGGCAAGTTTTCTAGTCTCTTCTAGTTTTGCATTCTTCAACAAATGCAATTGTATTTCATTTTTCCAACCACTTCCTTCCTGTGTTAACAACTCTCTTGATGAGAGCCTCAATGGTTGAAATAGGTTGGAGCCTTCTAAATTATGGCTCTCATGGGACATTGAAATAAAAAACTAGAGTAATGTCTAGCATATGATTGTTTTGGAACCATTTTATGCATTTTTTGGGTATTCTCCTCATTTATCTTATGTTAGAAAGTCTGTCTATTGGGATCAAGATATATGGTAGTTTTTACGTGTGGGTCTTAGTGATCTTGATCATCCTTTTCTATCACTCTTGAGTATACATGGATGTCTCTAGTCCTTTTCGAAGCTCTTATGACTCTTTATCATTTCCTTCCATGATTGAATCTACTTCACATGAGTCTACATAGTCTAATGGTGGTGATTCCATACCTCGTGGTTCATGGAATTTGCAATAGCCTTCTCATGTGGATTGGAATAGGTGATTAATATTGAAGGTGTGGAGCCCTAAGAGGAACACCAAGAAAATGGGGAATCTAATGCAAGAAAATCTATCTTGTCATATTGACAAGCATATTCTTCATATTTTAATCAACCACAAGAAGAAAAAGAGCACAAATCTTCACAAATCCTCATGCAGCATCATAAAGCAATTCTCCCACGGATTTATCACAACAAATCTTCAACATATTCTTCATTGAAATCATAAAAAAACCACAATAACACAAAGGAAATATCAACTTTGAATGGAATTCATCACATAGCATTCATCTTTCATCATCTTCATGGTCTTCATAGTCTTTCTCATGTAGATACAATGTTTCTCATAGAAAAGTGGGTCTCTCTCTCTCTCTCTCTCTCATATACTCTCTCTCAATATTATATTGGAATTTTAATGAATTTCTCTCAATAATCCTCTCTTGGTCATTGGATACCCCTCCCAAGAGGTATATTTAATATGAAGAGTCATTAGAGCCACTACAGTGTTCCTTGGAAGCTCACTATTGTCACTATCAATGCAGTCTTCACTTTAAGTCTTCTTCAACTACTTCTTGTGCTTCTTCAATCTATTTAAAGCTTGTATTCTTCCTCTTCTAAGTTTACAAAACATTCCCCAAGCTAAACATCCATCCATCAGAATATATATAGAAGTAAACAAAGGCTTATAGAATGGAGACAAAAGCTCTACAGAATACTATAGAAGATCTATAGAAGGTATAAAAACCATACATCTCAAACTAAAACCACTTCAAACCATCCAAATCCATTCAACACACCCTCAATCATTCCTCGAAAGACTCATTCTATGGAACACTATAGAAGATCTATAGAAGGTATAAAAACCATACATCTCAAACCAAAACCATTTCAAACCATCCAAATCCATTCAATACACCCTCAATCATTCCTCGAAGGACTCATTCACAATCTCGATCTCACAAATAGAAAGAAATCATATCAAAGTAAAGGTAAAAGAGACCCTATCCGAACCAAACAAACACATTACAGAACCTATCATAACATCATATCTCAACCAAAAACCATCATGAGCTTCTCAAACATATTAAATCCAACACACTCCAAAACACTTCCAAACTCAACAAAATCAATTAATAAACTCTCAAAATCAACCATTCACTCACAAAACTAATAAAAATTAGCCTTAAAAAAGGTCAATCAAGCCCTTAACATATCCCCACACTTAATCAAGGAGTGTCCTTGTGACCTTGAAACAAGTAAGAATACTAAGCCCAAAGACTAGCTTGACACTGCTTTCTCAAACTTTTGATCAATTAGCATCCACGAACAAACCTCAACCCCATCAATCTTCAAAATAACCTAGATCTATCAAATAGATTGATGAAAGGAAAACACCTTATAGCATAGACCAATTCTGAGTATTCAAAATATAACCCAAACAAATTAGTAAAGAATATAAGTGGGTCTTCCATTCCTTCACAAATATTCAAACCTTTAGCCAAATCCATAGATCAGCATTTGCAGAAATTTTTCACATTCTCAAACCATAGCTATGGACAAATCAAATATACCCACATACTAACACATAACACAGAAAACTCTAAATGACACCCCAACCTATCCACAAAATGGGATCCATCTACAAATACCTTGGGAGGATTTTGAAAGAATTGCAAATAGTGCATCCTCTCCACAAGGGTAAGATATCTACTCGAAAGGCAAAGAGCATGGAAATATAAGATATCTAATTAATAGGGATCAATATCCACATTGGAATTCAAGCACAACATTATGAGAGGTCTGATGCATGCACAATAGGTATCAAGCAATATGAGCAGTTAATCTAACTAAAGGAGTAGATTGATGATAGATCTAAGCAAACTACAAATAATTTTTATAAGCTTGGGTCAATCCTCTAAAATTACAAGCCATTTAATATGAGACCTTGTCAATGAATCAACCCTCTTTGTATCTATAGATCAAAATCAAAGTGGCTACTAACCAACTGAGGGAGGCTAAGAATGAAAGATGTACATGGAGGAAGAGGAACTAGCATCAAAGGATGAAGGTATAGATAAGCAAAATCATAAAAAGAAGAAAGGGTTAAAAATAGAGATTCGAGTAGTTTAATTAAAATAGATAAGAAAGAGGTTAGGAAATATGCTAGAAAAGTGAAAAGAAGTATAATAGACAATGCAGGACAAGGAGGAGTGGGAAAAAAAACATGATTAACAATAAATGGGCAATGAGTAAAGATAAGAATTTGGGGAGCACCTTGTGGTTAAAAAAGAAGAGGAGAAATAACATGGGAAGTTTGTTTTAAGTATGGATAGATAAGAATCCAATCTATGGGTCATTTGTTGACAATAAGCAAGGGAAGGCACTAATGGACCTAGAACAAAGCGATGATTAATAAGATTCAAAGAAGGAGGTATTAAAAGGAAATTGATTAAAAATATGGGCTAAAAGATCCTTCCTTAGTTGGTTAGCAATTTTTAATTCTGCATGAGCTTTCAATTGTCTTTGATTCAATACCATATACTCAATCATAGAATGCCAAGAAATCTCAAGACATACATATATTTTGGAAGAATAGACTTGAAAAATGTCATTCATCTAGAACTCCAAGTGTCTGACATAAAGAACATCTTGCAAGATCACATCCCCCACATACCAAGCCATATCCTCATCATTGGGAATTAGGAGCTCACCTCTAAGATACACATAAGACATCACCATTATCTTTGGTATCATTGAATCCACAATTGATGGTGCATTAGTGCATCCCAACCCATTTGGCATAGGTGAAAGAAGATAGGTCAGGGAGCCTTGCGATGGAGTGCACAAAACAAAGTGACGTGTCTTGTGGTGATGGCAAAGGTCCTCTCATGACTCATGTCTGTATAGGAAAATAAGAACATACCTATCACCAGTGTCATAATGTCTCTCAATTCTCACCTCTCAAAGTTGATTGAATGGAAAATTAGTCACAGTCAACCTCCCCCTCTATCACACACTCTATCTCAACCCATACTTACATCCCCATCTAGTTAAGATAAAAGCTCGCATCACTCAAGGTTTGTCGGTGAAGAGCGGATTCATCTTGTTGATGATGCCAAATAGTGTTTGTTGATGAAGAGGCATATCCAAGGAGGTAGCCAACAAATTAGGAACTTGGATTACACATAGAAGAGGTCATATGTTGTTGCTGGGAGGGTTAGATACCACTTTCTAAGCACAAGACACAGCACACCAAAGGAGGTGGCTTTAGAATGACATCTTGGGTATTTAGACTAATGAGTCAACTATTCTAAATTGTGGGGTGTTGCCATCTTTTCCACGTCCAACTTTCCATCCTCCAAGGGTGTTTGCTACCTTTTCTTGGAACAAGGCTTGTTATGACAGGGAATTTCTTCCCTTCCTCCCATATTAGTTTTTATTATTCTTTTTTTTCTTTATTTTTCTTTATTTTTCTTTACCCCACTCTCGAGGGTGTTTTCACCTTTTCTCAAAGAGTAGGTCAACATGATAGGGGATCGAAGTCCTTTTCTCTTATGACCTATTTTTCTTTTATTTTTTTTCTCTTTATTTTATTTTTTTAATAGGTAAATGGCATAACATCATAGATCATAACCCTCCTCGCCACATTAGTTTGATCGAATATAACAAAGACAAGAGGTGAGGACAAGGAGCTAAAAGAATGATATCACATCATTAGGACGAGAATGAAAGCTATAATTAGTAGCATAAGAAGTAGAAAGGAATGGCACCCAAAAGGGAGAGGGACAATCTGCTGTGATTGTCACAATCCCCATGGAGAGTAATACTTCTTTAGGCGTAACCATTAATTATGAAAGGATCGTCGGAGATTTCAATGGCTTGCACTTAGATAGAGCAACTAGGATTGATATAGCGAGTACCTTGTAGAGGCCTATCCAATGTTGTTGGAGCTTTCTTTGGAAACTTGCCAAAGCGTGAATCATAGGTGAGGACTAGGTCACCTTCCTTGACTTCTTCGTTCTAAATGAAACTATCATGGTAAGCCTTTTGTTGAGCCTGTGTGGCTTCCATATATTGTAAGTTCACCTTCCTTGAATTCTTTGTGCTTGATGAAATTGTAATAGTAAGCCTTTCATTAAGCCTATGTAGCTTCCATACATTGTAAGGCTATTTGTTGTATTTTGTCTCAAGATTCCAAGTGTAAGAGGTTACAGAGACTTACCATCTTACAAGTGCTCTATGATAGCCACTCGCAAAGGAGGTAGTTCTAACTTGATAAGGAAGACAACTTCTGTGCCGTACACCAAAGCTAGAAAGGTTGTCCGGTAGTAGTAGCAACCTTATGAGAGGTTTTATATGCCTGGTGGGCCTCTATAAGTCAATCATCCCAATCACGGTGATGTGTAGCAATCATCCTTGTCAAGATTGAAATGATGATGCGATTCATAACTTGGACTTGTTGGCCATTGGCTCTAGGGTAGTAGTGTGTGGACTTGTGATGGAAAATTTAATAAAGCTCTGTCAGCTCTTCTATAATCTTGTTCAAAAGTGAGTGCTTCTATTAACTAACTAGCTCTAAGGGAATTCCAAAGTGAGTGATAATATTCTCGTACAAAAATAGGGCCACACTATTACCATCATCTTGTTTGAGAGCTTTAGCTTCATACCACTTTGTCACACAGTCCATGCATACCAAGATGTATGAGTTCTACTTCCTTTTGATTAGAGAATCCATGGGATCCACGAAATTGATATCCCACTTCTCAAATAGCTTTAGGGAAAGGATGTGTTGTAGTGGCATTGCACGAGATTTGGTAGTATTTTCCATCCACTAACAAGCATCACAATGTTTATAGTACTCATAGGCATATTTATGCCATGTATGCCACTAATATCCCGCAAGCATGGCCTTTCTAATTGTTGCTTCTTCTGCAAAGTATCCATCATAAGGCTCATCATGGCATGCTTTTAGCACAATCTCGATCTCTTCTCTTGCAACACATCTCTGTAGCACTTCATCTTTGTCTCTCTTGTACAAAGCACCGACTAGCAGAGTGTAGGAGACTAATTCCAATGGAAGCTTCTTCTTCTCTCTACAAGAGTGTGGGGGACTGATTCTAATAAAAGCTTCTTCTTCTCTCTGTTAGAAATGCTAGGGGGATACGATTGTGTGGCTAGGAGGTTAGCAATGTTTGGATACCATGGGTTATTATTTCAACAAAAAATAGGGTAGCATCAAGGAGGTCTAGATCATCTTGCTCTTCTTTTTCAGTCTGAGATATCTGAGCCATCTCACCATTTGACCTTTAACATATGACTTATTCATTAAGAAGAACAATTCCTCATAATCCACATAAAAATTTAAGTTCATCGATAATAGGTAGTGTGGAGACTTCTCCAAGGCAAACACCATTGCCAAGAACTCTTGTAAAATATTACACGGCGCAGTGAACAGAATATGAGAAAGAGATAGAGAGTACACAATAGATAAGAGGAGAATCAGTAAATTCTTTAACTCCAAACAATTGATACAAAGATGGCTCTGTCCACTCGTGCGCTTCCACTGTGTGAAGCTTAGATGGCAATCTAGACAGAAGATAGGTGAAGAGCTTAAGGCTAGCTGGAATAACAACTCTCACTGGGTGAAAGATGAGTGAAAGATGGCTGCGAAGGGGTTTAGCTTTTATAGCCCGCGAAGGTTGTTAGGTCGGCCTGCTGACCACCTACCATATGAGCCTCCACTAGTCGGCCAAGGAATATTCCAGGGAATATTCCCTTTACCATCGGACCCCACAATAGGGCCCCCTTTTAACTCCCTTACACCGCAACTCGATGCAATGTGCCTCGAGTTGCTACCAGCTTAACCACTCCGTCTAACCCAAAGATTAGACCCACAATAGTCACCTTTTTGCCATCCGATCACATAGACCTCATCTGATATACAAGTCAGGACTCAACCAATGTCCGGGCTCACATTTGGCTTCTCCTCATAATGGGGGCCTTACAACTTTGAGCACCATGGATCATTGGTAGCACCTAATGAGGGTGGGGCATTGATCATATCTAACACCCCCCCTCAATGTCCACCCATAGGTGAACTATCTCCTTGTCCCAATGCCGAGTCTCTGAAGATGAACTTGAAGCAGATCCTTCATAAGTGCTTTGGTGAAGATATCTGCTCCATTCTCCTTTGTTGGATAGTAGACCAATTCCACTATCCCATCCTCCATCAAATCACACACATAGTGATACTGGATCTCTATATGTTTGGTGCATGCATGAAACACTGGATTTTTGGCAATGGCGATGCAACTCTGATTGTCACATCTCAGCACAGTTGGTTCTTCATCCTGCACTCCCATATGCCATAGAATCCTTCTCAACCATACGGCCTCACATGCAGCAAAACAAGCTGCCTTGTACTCTGCTTCGGTAGAAGACAATGCCACTGTTGGTTGCTTCTTACTAATCTAAGAGAAAATTCCTGAACCCAAAGAGAAACAATAACCAGAAACTGACTTCCTGGAATCAATGTCTCCTGCCCAATCTGAGTCACAGTTCCCCACAAGAGAGGTTCCGAAACTGTATGTGATACCATAGTCAAGAGTTTTCTTTAAGTATCTGAGCACCCGCATCCCAGCCTTCCAATGACTCTCATGAGGTTTGTTTGAGAACCTGCTCAAAACACCAACAGCAAAACTGATATCTGGTCTGGTGTTACACAAGTAGATCAGACTGCCGACCAACCTCCTATACCTCCCAATGTCTGCTAGTGCTGATGTATCCTCGACGGATAACTTTGCATTCACCTCCATAGGTGTAGCTATCTCCTTGCACTCGGTCATGCCAAATGCCTTCAAGATCTCCCATGCATACTTCTTCTGAGAGATGAAGATCTTTCCTGGCTCTTGCCAGACTTCAATCCCCAAACAATAGTGCAACAAGCCCAAGTTTGTCATTTCAAACTCAGAACTCAAAGCCTTTCGAGTTTGGTTGATCATATCTTCATAGTCACCTATAATAAGAAGGTCATCCACATATAGGACAATCACTACAGACTTTTTACCATCCCTGTAAACATACAAGTTAGCATCTGAGGCACATCTTTTGAAGTTTAGGTTTAAAAAGAACCTATCTATCCATTGGTACCATGCTATGGGGGCTTGTTTCAGCCCATACAATGCCTTCTTCAGTTTACATACTTTGTTCTCAGAATGGGGGGCCTCAAACCCTGGTGGCTGAGCCACGTACACCTCCTCCTTGAGGTCACCATTTAAGAACGCTGACTTAACATCCATTTGGTACACTGGCCACTTCTTGTGGTCAGCCACTGCAAGTACCGTGCGAATAGTGGTCATTCTGGCAGTTGGGGCAAATGACTCTTGAAAATCAAACCCTTCAACTTGTGAAAATTCTTGGGCAACCAGTCTAGCTTTGTACTTTTCTAAGGTATCATCAGCCTTGTACTTTACCTTGCAAATCCACTTGGTGCCAATAACCTTCCGCCTTACTGGTCGATCCACTAGCTCCCAAGTGTCATTCTTCATTATGTTGTCATACTCCGCCTGCATAGCAGCCTTCCATGATGGATCTGCAAGTGCTTCTTCTAAGTCAGTTGGCTCCTTTACTTCTCTTATAATCTCAACCATCAAGGCCATATTGACTATGTGAGCAGAAGCCCTCCTTTGCTCCTCTATTCTCTGAGACCTCCTTGGTCCGTCTGCCTTCTCCTCAATAGATGTAGGCATAGGATTATTGTGGTCATAGAGCTACTTCACCCAGCGCGGCAATGGCTTTTCTGGTGGGGTGATGTCAGGTTGGTGAACTTTTTCCTCATCATCTGAAGATGATGCTTCCTCCTCCTTAAGGATAGGGATAGCTCTCGGGACAGGTTCATAGTGGACTACTTCTTCGCTTGATGATAAAGTGGAAGAACTTGCCTTCTCCTCCTCCACTATATGCGGCTCCTCCTTGAACACCACATCACGGCTCGTGATGATCTTCTTTGCCTCTTGGTCATATAATTTGTAAGCCTTCTGCTCATCACTATAACCCAAGAAGATACATTTTTTGCTTTTTGGTTGTAACTTATTTCTCTTCTCATCTGGAGTGCATAACATTCACGTCCAAAAATTCTGAAATGTGAGACAGATGGTTTCTTACCAGTGTAAGCCTCATGAGATGTTTTTCCCTTGAGAGCCTTTGTATAGCTCCGATTTAGAATGTAGACTGCAGTATTAACAGCTTCAGCCCAAAAATGGTTAGGCAATCCCTTTCCCTTTAGCATGCATCTTGCCATCTCCACAATGGTGTGATTCCTGCGTTCCACAACACCATTCTGCTGAGGTGTGTGAGGCGTCGTCAATTGACGCTTGATCCCTTTGCTCTTGCAAAAGCCTTCAAACTCCTTTGAGTTGAACTCACCACCACCATCTGTTCTAAATTTCTTCACACTTTTCCCTATTTCATTCTCAACAAGTATTAGCCATTCTTTAAACTTACCAAAAGCTTGAGCCTTATCACGAAGGAAGTACACCCACATCTTCCTACTGTAGTCATCGACAATCAACATAAAATAAGAAGATCCCCCCAAGGCCTGTGTAGGCATCTTACCACACAAGTCAGCATGCACCAACTCTAGAGGAGCTTGTGCTCTATTCTTGCTTTCTTGTGGAAATGCCTTTCTCTGTTGCTTGCCCATCATACAAGCTTCACATGGTTCCTTCAATTCAGTTATTGTAGGTAGGTGAGCAACCGTACCTTGCTTTTGCATCTCCTTCAATACTGCAAATCCGATGTGTCCAAACCTTTCATGCCAAAGCTTACTTGTGCCCACTCCAGCGGTGGCTGTAAGAGCACTTAGCTCATACAAGTTGTTTCGTCTTTCTCCTTTGCCAAAAATTGTGCCAGCACTATCAATAATTTCTGCACCTGTCTTCTTGAACCTCACTTCATGACCAAGATTAGTTATGGCAGCAATTGATAAGAGATTTCTCCTAATTTCGGGAACATACAACACATTTGAAAGCTTTTTGACTTCACCATTTGCAGCAACAAAAGAAATAGTACCTGTGCCCACAGCAGGGCATTTAGCATCATTTCCAACCGTCACAGTGATGGATTCTTGTAGAGGCTGCATAGAACTGTATAGACCTTTCTTGTTGGTCATGTGACGGGAGGCTCCACTATCCAACACCCATGAGTCAGTGGTAGATTCTTCTTGCGCTGACGAGCACACTTCCTCAATGGTCGCCATGAATAATTCCAACTCTGCTTCAACCGTATTGGCTGTCTCTTTCCCTTTACTTTTAAGGGTACCATTCTTTTCATCTGCCTTCTTGACACGACAATCTGCAATTGCATGTCCTTTCTTCTTACAGTAGAAGCACTCTCCTTGAAACTTCTTCTTGCCGCCCTTCTTCTTTTTGTCACCATCATTTTTTGTGGAGGAAACACCTTTGCCTTTTGCATTGGCAGAGAATGCAGCATCTCCATTGTTGCTTCCTTCTCGGGCTTTCAGCCTTAACTCCTCCTCCATTAATAATGCACAAAACTCCTCAAAAGTCAAAGCTTGAGGTCTCACCTGAGTACTAAGGGCAGCTACTAGTCTATCAAAATTTTGTGGACAAATCCGAAGACACCTCCGAGCTAGCTCTTCACTAGTCTTTCGTATCCCAGCGCCAGCCATCTGGTCGCGTAGATTCTTAATTCGAGTGATGAATGCTTCAACCGTCTCTCCTTCAGCAAACTTCTCCGCTGCTAGTTGATTCTCCAAGTTTTTAATCCTTGTTTGGTTTCGTGTTTCATACTAACTCCTTAGTACATTCCAAGCATCTGACGCTTTGGTTGTATGCTGAATCAGAGTCAAAACACTGTCAGAACAGCTTGTAACTAAGGTGCACAATGCATCTACATTTCTTCGTTTCCAAGCTCATAGAAGATCTGCATTCGGAGGAATCATCACACTAGGATTTGATGGGTCGGGGGTAGGCTGTGGTTCTGCGTCAGTCCCCAGCACAGTCTCTAGAAACTCATAAGAATCAAGGATAGGTGTAATTTTGAACTTCCAGAAGGTGTAGTTTGTACCATCTAACTTGCCTTCGCTGAAGGTTGGTGGACGAATCCTCAGTGTTTGAATAGCCGGTACAGCAGCACCACCTCCTGCACCGCTTCCTGATGCGCTAGAATTGCTTCCCGGAGTCGACATAGTTTCTCTTTGCTGTTGAAGCCTTTGCCTCTTGCATGCTCTTCGATCTCTAGAGCCCCCTGGGCTCTAATACCATGTAAAATATTACATGGTGCAACGAACAAAATCTGAGAAAGAGATAGAGAGTACACAACAGATAAGAGGAGAATCAGTAAATTCTTTAACTCCAAACAACTGATACAAAGATGGATTTGTCCACCAGTGCGCTTCCACTGTGTGAAGCTTAGATGGCGATCTAGACAGAAGATAGGTGAAGAGCTTAAGGCTAGCTGGAATAACAACTCTGAATGGGTGAAAGATGAGTGAAAGATGGCTGCGAAGGGGTTTAGCTTTTATAGCCCGCGAAGGTCGTTAGGTCAGCTTGGTGACCAACCTACCATATGAGCCTCCACTAGTCGGCCAGGGAATATTCCCTTTACCATCGGGCTGGGGGCACTGCCCTCAGACCCTCGCAGTGGCCCCCCTGGGACCCCCCTAGCCAGGGGCTGCTTCCGCACAAGATACCTCTCCAATATGCCTGTTTTTCCTTTCTCCAATTCCATTTTGTTGTGGGGTATGACTCCATGAATATTGCTGCTTTATGCCATGCTCCTGCAGAAACCTTGCAAACTCATTTGAGAGGTACTCTCCCCCTCCATCTGACCTTAGGCATTTTATTTGCAGGCTTGTTTCTTTTTCAACCATAGCTTTAAGAGTTTTGAAATGCCCAAAAACTTCACTTTTCTTTTTCATAAAATACACCCAAACTTTTCTGCTATAGTCATGAATAAAAGTGACAAAATAATGATAGCCTCCTAGAGATGCAGCTTTAGTAGTCCACACATTAGAGTGGATCAATTCCAATGGCTTCTTACTCTCTTGAACATGTCTAGGAAATAGTTTCCTTGCCTGTTTTCCAAACTGGCAGGCTTCACATACCTTATGCATTTTTGCAACCTTGAATTTAGACAATCGTGCAACAATATTTTGGGCCCGCATTAATTTAAGTCACTGTACATTAACATGACCAATGCGTTTATGCCAGATATCAATATCTGCAACTACACCGGTCCCATGTGCAAACATTGCTACACTCAATTCAAGCATGTCTGCATCCAACGTAAACATTCTGCCCTTCTTCTTTTCTTTTGCTATCAAGCGACCTTTATTTTTCATATCCTCAACAAAGCATCCATGAGGATTAAATCTGACCTGCAAGCCCTGCTCAACCATTTGACCAACAGAAACCAGATTCTTGGTGATATTCGGGACATGAAATACATCTAACAGGTATTTCTTTTTCCCATCCTGCATAGACAAAGGAAATTTTCCAATATGCACAATAGGATGTGCAGTATCATCACCAGTCTCCATAAAACCTGGTTTTTCCATTTTTCTTGTATCCTGCATCTATTCTACATGACTTGTCATATGGTTTGATGCACCTGAGTCAACATACCACACTTCGTTGCTTTCTTCTGCACTTGTCATAGAATTATTCATGTGCTGCACCATAAAAAAATGCTCATTTCTGTCATCACCCTGTCTACTAGAAGATGCATAATTTCCTTGTTGCAATTTCCCATTCATGATGTCATTCTGCTTTTTATAGCAGTCTTTAGCCATATGACCCATTTTACCACAGTAGTAGCATTCAACATTGCTGTTTGCATTTTGGCCTCTTTGCCATCCACCACAACCTCTTTGGCTCCCCTTGCCTCTAGACTTACCACGTCCTCCTCCATAGGACTGGTTTTCTTGAGTCTCCTGCATATTGTGATTTCTACCATGGCCTCCAGATCGGCCTCCTCTACCTCTGCCTCTACCTCTTCCAGCATTTGAGTAGAGGACAGTTTCTTTTGAAGTTCCTCCTGAAGAAGATGCACCACCATTTCTCTGCTCCTCAGAAATTAGAAGAGCAATCAACTCCTCAAAATCAGGAAATCTTTCATGAACTGAAATGGATGTCTGAAACTATGCATAATCCTTTCCTAGACCATTCAAGGTCACAGAAACTAAATCATCATCTTCCACTAGCGACCCAATGGAAGCAAGTGCATCTGCAATCTTCTTCACCTTCATGTGGTAGTCATTGATGCTCATACTTTCTCTTTGCATATTATGCAACTCTTGCTTGAGCTACATTTTCCTGGCTTGTGTATTTGTGCTATACATTTTTGACAAAGTATCCCATGCCTCCTTTGGCGTACTTGCATCCTGAATATGCACAATCATAGAGTCCTAAATACTGATAGACAGCTAGTACATAACTTTCCTGGATCTCTCATGCCATGCTTTAAATGCTTGCATTTGCTGTTGATTGGAAACATCAGGAAGAAATGGTTCTTCTTCATTTCATGCAACAAATTTCCAATATCCTTTTCCCATAAGGAAATTTGTCATTCTAAACTTCCATGCTTGGAAGTTGTTCTTGTCAAGCTTTTCAGTTATAATCTGTGAAAGACAATCAGACGCCATTATAGAACACTGCAAAAAATTCTGTCACTGCAAAAAACACAGCTTCACCCTCACAAGGGCAAATCTGCAAAACTAGCGAAAGTGGTATTTGACCACACAGTCACTTCCTAGTGACGATTTTGCATAAACAGGAAATAAGGATGATTCTATAACTCCCAATGTCTCTGCACACAAGCATACGATGCAATTTCTGTGGTAACTTTTCACCGACCTGTAGAACAGTGGTCACACAGCATAAAATAGGGCCTTTTCCTGAGTGCGTGCAGAAAACTTCCGCCTCCAAAACAGGCCCCGAAATGGCCTCAAAAAAAAAAAAAGAGCAACTGGGGCTAAAGCCCATGCCCGCAGCATATATTGCCCTCTTGCTACACCGCGAAGGGCATCTCAATATGAGACAATGCACTCTTACACTTTCCAACTGTGCTACTTGCAGAGACTTGCTCCCAAAACAGAAAAATGAAAGCAACACCGGTCCTCTTACCAGAACATCGCGAACTTGGCTTGCTTTCTTGAGCTCCTTACCACGAACAAAGCTTTGATACCATGTCAAGATTGTGGGAGAGAAGGAAGGAGTCTCACTTGTAGCTTGCTTGCTTGCACAATGGGGGAATATACACAAGGGTGGAGGCTGAAAACAGTTTTCCTCTTCTTAGTTGTGTAAGCCAAAAAGAACACTAGTACATGGAAATAGAAGAACCCTATAAATGGGTCTCAAACCAAACTCAACTAACTAAGGTGGCATACTAACTGAGCCACGAACTAGAGTAGATAAGAATAGCTGTCATCTAGCTATTATTCATGGGCGGTGTACCAACCGCATCTGCAATTGACAAGTCGGTGACATAAATGCAAAATGGTCACCCTGGCATATTACAAGTGGAGCTTGATATCTCAACATACGCATGGGCGCATGATTTAGATATTTGTATTTGGACATTGTATTGGGTATGCTTGACTTCTTCGGCACCCATTAGCTTTATTTCTATTTGACAAAAAAGCAAACTCAAAAGCCAAAAGTATGCTATTTTTGTAATTTGGGCTATTATTTGAGCTTGAAGATGATTAATACATAAAATACATGCTTTGTGGAGCGCTCATACAAGGCATGGGGGGAGATTGCACCCAATTGGTCTCTTGTTCATGTCATGCAAGTCTTCTACATTGATTTGTGTGTAAAAAGTAGAGTTCTTTTGTTCTTGGGGACCTTCTGATGCTCACTATACGCGCTTACGGCATCCGATCTGTGCACCAGGATATGCCCTAGGACTCCCCAAGACTAATGGTGGAGTCCTTCACCAAGGGGCTAGATTTATCTACAATGGGTCCTTGGACTAGCCCCAGATGCGAGAGCTCTCTTTGTAGAGAGGACATTAGGCTAAGAGGCAACAAGGGTGTTAGTGGGGCTATGGCTATATAAATTCCTTGCATATCCAAGGTTGGTCTAACCCATGCAATCTTGAGATGGTCTTCTTGGAAGGCCCTAGTACTAGATAAGGGAAAATCAATAGTTTCTACCCATCCATGAGTATTCAAGTACTTTGGATATGGGTCCTAATGTAAGGGACAGAATTCCAGCATGACATTGCACCTTAGAGAAGGTGCGGATAAATATATTGCTTGTAATTGTTTGCAAAGGGATGTTTGAGATTGTATTTATGTTTGTGCTAATTCACATGAAGAACATTTTTTTAAAGGGATTAATCAAGAAAGATGATATCTATATGTTAAATTAAATTGTTCTAGGAATAATTAGCAAACTAAAGAGAACCCTAGAGGGAAGTGGACGGCTACCGATAGGTCTTGCTAAAGTCAAGGTAGTCTTGGTTTATTGAGATGTCTCCATCACAATTTAAGTGCTTGATAGACAATATAGGAAGAGTTATTGTTAAAGTCCTAGCATCTCATTAAGAGAATCTAACTAGTGCCATTTTAGGGGACCGAAGCTGAGATTTTTACCTATGGGTAGAGGGGTTGATATGCATCCCTTCTCCCTCATTCAAACTCTCTTTGAACCAAATGTAGCAATGGTTCTCTTTATCTTGAGGGATGATAGCAAAGTAGTCAACTCAAAAGCTGATGCCATATGGCTAATAAGAGACTATAGAAGTTGCATTAGCTCCTTGATTTTAGGTCAAATGTGGGGTTGAGGTGGAGCTTCCTCTATAGGTTAGACTCAAGTAGCTCAAGGCTATAAATTTTTGACTATTCTAATGAGTTTTCGATGATGGTAGTAGTCTTGATTACTCCTTGATGGGGAGTTGATGGGATACTATAAATATGTGCTTTCAAAATTTGTTTAAGTAAGCATGCTACATCTCATATCAGAAAAAAAATAAAATTTAAATAAATATAATTATTATTACAAAAATTAAGCAAGAGTCAACTGAGAAGAAATTCATTATGCCACTAATGATTAATGAATTTCGATTAGAGTTATGAAGTGTGGTAAAGATTCATAGTATTTCGGGCTACTTCATGTCAATGGTGCACTCTTTAAACTTCGATAGGAGAGATCAATTCATGTTTATTTTGGATCAAATTCATAATCCATCTTCATTAGATAATGAAAGACACTACTGTGAAAGACATTGGATGTGTGAAGGCATATACTGCGACATCCATGCTGATTGTCTTACTTACATCCAAGGAAACTTTAAGTGAATTCAATGGATAGAAAGTCTTAAGGTTATCTACTTTTTCATTTTTGAATAATCTAAATCAAAACCTACTCTTCATATAGATGGATGAGAGATTCAATAAAACTTCTATGTCAGTGAGAAAGTGATCTGAGTTTTTCTAGCTCATAGAGTTGCTATTCTAAGTTGCTCACACCGCAAAATTTATCGAAAAGAAGGCTATCCAAATATTTCTTCCAAATATAATATCTTAGATGTTTTTGCTGCATCTTATAGTACTTCTATGCATTTCATGGCACTTGGATGAATATGACTTGCTTTTCTACAATAATGACAAGTAAGTAAGACCAGACTTACGCTTATGGGACTTATTGTGAGACTATCCACATGTCCTAGATTGAGACCTATTAGAGTCTCTACCATGGCCATTTCCATCATGCCAGCCTCTCATAGCCAATATATGTGATGTAGGGAATCATCCACATTCTTTTTGTTCACCTCTTCTACCAAGAGGGCACTCTCAACATCTTGGAATTTCAACGCATCCTAAGCACAGAGAGCCATATGAAAAATGTCCCACGACTCAGGTGGAGTACCAAGTAGAAATAAGGAATGCAAAGTATCCTTGAACTCAATATCCTTTGAAGCTAAATGGCTAAAGACAAAATCCCATGTAGTAGTAGTTTTTGAGACTCTTGTGTCCTTGCACTTCTCCACTAGAGTTGTGCTTCCCTTGTTAGCTTTAGTTTGGTTGTCATGGCTTCTTTAAGGATACTTGTTCCTGTTGCTCGAAAATAGTCTTCCATGGACTCAATCCAAACTTTCCTGTGAGTTTCCACATCTTTTCCTTTCCCATAGAATTCCAAAGACTTAGTTTTCTTGAGAAGGGATTTCTTCTCTTGCAATTCAATAGGATCAATAATGGTTGGAATATCCCGATTTTCAATATATAAAGAGCTTTTTTAATACACATCATAAAGCTTACCCTCGTTTTAACTTACATTTCCTTTAAGCACTATGGTTTTTGCACATGTTGGAGAGATAAAAATATCATTTATTCCAATTATTGTTGTAGCCAAAGGCACTATATCATGATGAGGGTTCTAGTATGAAGTTTTATCCACCATGAAGTTTGATAAGTCAATGATTGTTCACATGTTTTTTGGCATGCTTTTAAATGCCAATATTCACATGTCAATAACAAGAAATTAGACGTTCATAGTAGAGTAAAAGTGGTAGCTTGTTAGTGAAATTGATGTAGCATCATAGTGCTAAACAAGCCATTCTTGTATGCAATAAGTGTTAATAATAAGTTTAAAATATTGAATGTACATTCTTATGAGAAGTTTTTTACTTTTGTATTCTTATTTGTTTAATTGTGCTTGTGTTTGCTTGGGGAGCATCTTTGTTTTTAAGCACACATTAAGGTGTGTTCTATCCTTTAGTGATTTCTTTCATGTTCACTTTTAATATACTAAAATAGTTTTTTGTGAATCTTCTTATATGTAAATGCATATATGTTTGTATATTGTTATGTTGTAGATGTCATTGAATTAATTGTCTAGTTATGCATGGGAAGTATCTTTTGCCTTCCTATAGTGCCTCAAAGATGAAGAAGTTCTTAGAGCTTTGCTAGCTTGGATTGAGTCTAATAGCATGTTACTCTTGATTTTTAACCCTCTAGAAATATGCTTCGGCTATGGATATTGTCCAATAGGTGGCCAAGTTTTGTCAAAAGTTAAATCTTCCCTTGGACACTTAACTAGAGTCTATGTGACCTAAGGCGCTTCAGGATGTTCTTCTAAGAGAAAAAGCCTTGATCGATTCAAGTAGAGGCTGATGCCTTGAAGATAGATACCTCTCAATGTATTACAAGGAAAACTGTGATAATCCAAAGAATCATGGAAAGAGGTGCCATAGGTACAGAGAGAGATAGGACACATCCTACAAAGGTGCCCCACTCATGGATGCTTTCATTGCAATGAGCTAGGACATATCTAAGCTGATTGCCCCCCATTGGATTAAGAAGCCAAGGAACCAACAACAACAAAGCAAATATATACTAGTTTAGCATTTGGTACACTTCAAGAATCAAATAATGATTAAGACCTAGAGTACACTATACCCTCTGAAGATGAGTAGAAGCCCCACAAAAGATGCATCAAAATTTATACTTGTACTGGGTCTTTCTATTTCCAAATTCAACCACAATACATTGTAATGAATTTGAATCCAGATCTCATATTAAAGTTTGAGTACTTGTAGCACAACAAAGCTATAGTGGGTCCTATCCTATAAATTGTACAATCCAACTTACCAAAGGAAAATGATAACTGTAGTTCCTTTCGAGATGTAGACATCTTGATTTCTCTAAGGGGGAGAGGATATGACTTTCTAAAATTTTTAAAGTGTCATTATTAAAAAGGAAAGAAATAGCTATCATTGCCTACAATCATCATTATCATCGACATTTCCATCACTATCATCAGCCCTTATGTTGATGTCATCATCATGTTGTGAATCTTGCTTGAGATCATCTCATTGATGCTAACCATCTTTGATATAATCACACACCAGCCCAAAAAATTGCACACAAATTGATTTGACACAAAAAAGCTTGTAGCAAAGACACAAAAAGCTCCAGTACCTTGCATGCGGCATGCTTGGTGCTGAGTTAAGCAAGGGCTATATAAGCCATAGATCTTAAGTAATGCTTATTATTATATTCCCATGCTCGACTATCATGGAGAGAGAGAGAGAGAGAGAGAGAGAGAGAGAGAGAGAGAGAGAGAGAGAGAGAAGGATATCATATGTACTAGCTAGGGATATATATAAGCCAAGGGAACTATTTCTACTCTAGGGTTGTGCATTGACTCACACTTGTGTTTATAGTGTAGAGATTATTTTCCCCATTCAACTAAACTATGTGCTAGCTAGGGATATATATAAGCCAAGGGAACTATTTCTACTCTAGGGTTGTGCATTGACTCACACTCGTGTTTATAGTGTAGAGATTCTTTTCCCCATTCAACTAAACTACTTGCCATTCCATTTGCCATGTTTACCTACTTTGAAGTGATACCCACTCCATTCATCACCACCTTATCCTTATCCTATTTCATATACATGGAACTTCATCTTAAACCTTTCAAAAATTCCACCATAATATCCTTGCTCAACCCACCCCTCTAAACCAAATTCTCAGATCTCTTACATCCCACTCACACTTTCCTTGCATGTGTTCCCTTACTTCTACAAACCTCATTTTGAAGTTCAAGTCCAACCCACAAATAGTGGAGAAGGTGGAATCAAGGGGGTGCTAATAGAGATGGCCCCAAAGTAGTAGAGAGCTAGAGTGGGACAGGAGATTCGCACATGTGAATGAGGTTCCATCCACACCAACTTCTCTTTAGGTGCCTTGGATAGATTTAATGGAAATTTTCTTAATTCAAATGGTTGACTAACTAATTGATTAGCTATTTAGTACTTGCAACAATGATGTGTAAAGAGTAGTTCCTGCTCATGTAGTCAAGAACCTTGAATATCCTTAAATTATTATGCATTCAAGAGGGAATTACAACTCACAATGACCTTAAGATTTGGAAATGAGATTGTTCATTAGAAACTAGTTTTGATTATCCTTTAAAGATCAACCCTATTGCTCATGCATACTAAATTATTGCACATTAATACATTATTTCATCGGGGGATTTAAAAAATCAAGCCCTCGATTTGGAGTTTTTTCACAAAAAAATTTCAAAACGTAGAGGTTTTTAAATGTATTTTCCAAAACTTGGAAAATTTTCACAAAATTTGTAACTTTATGAGGGATAATCTTGTTACCCATATTGAAAATTTGTATTAAACAAGCTATTCAAGGGACCATTTTTTTCAAACTCTCAAAATATATCGAAGAGAGAAAAATGAACAAAATTGGGTTTCTACCACACATCTCAAAAAGTACCCTTATCAATCAAACTAATCTCTAAAATAATGAGTCAATCTAAAAAAATCACAAAAAGAACTCAATATAGAAAAATATAATTATTTCTCTTGCAACTATTTAGGCAAATTATGAGATCCACTTATATATAACTATTTTATTGTATGGATATGTGGACTTAGCAGCAACAACAAAGGTTAATATCTTCCTCATCTTCTTCACTAATCATTCCAAAGCTTCTCATATATGCAATGGTTATAGGGATCTTTAACTATAACATATCTAGAAGGGATATATCTAGAAGGGACATAGACAACCCTCTAAGAAAAATTAAAATGAAGATCAACAAGCATTATGGAACAAAATCGAGATTACCTTCAGAAAAACATTGTCACAACTAGCAAAAATGAACTTGGAGCATCACAACTAAGAAAAATGAAATTTCTTTGCACACAAAACAAGCATGCTTTATAACGAGATCCATCACCTATAAATAGGTAGCCCCCTCAGTGAATACCAAGCTTTATGAATATATTCTTCATAGTAAAATGCAAACAATAAAATTCCATACTTTTCATAATAGGAGCAAAGGAGCAAGATCTACATTACCTTGAAAAAAAAATTGGCTCAATCAACAAAAACAAAGTTGGAGCATCAAAATGAGGAAAAATGAAATTACTTTGCATACTAAATAAGCATAGTTTATAAAGAGATCCCTAATCCTTGGTCGCAAGGGCACATGCTTAACTTGTTTATCAACATCCCATGTATGCTCCACATCATGGCTGCAAAACCAGAACCATTGTGCAATAGGCTTACCTTGAAATTCCCTCTCTGACCAAAATGAAGGGCATAGTAACCCATGTGATCTACTTTCTATCACATTGTAGCACTTCTTTCTATTTATAATACCAAAACATTTTCGTTTGCAACGAATGGGCATTCTCGGGGGGCATTCTCCAGATGGCGCGCAAACTTCTATGCATTTCCTCCTCTAAGACAATATTAGTTGGGAGATCCATTTCAATTGGCACTACATGCACTTGATGGTCCAAGCCTACTTCTATAGCTTGGCTACTTCTATTTTAAAAAAATTTCTTGTGCGGTCTTCATTTTTATTTTCTATCCCTTGACTCCATTGCATAGCCAGGTTTATGAGAGCTAAAACCATCTAGAACTCTTCTTTTCCTTTGAACCATTTCTTTGTTCCTAGAAATGAAAGGGTCTTCATACATGGGGATGCAAAGAACTGATCCTTGAATTGTTTGAGCTATGAATGTAGGTGAAGGGGTGTTTCTTGCAACCACCCTATTGATAAGAGCATCCATGTTAGGACCACTTCTAGAGTATCTTCCAGTTGTGAAGGCCAGTTGCCTTATTTTCTTATTTTCATCCTCCCCTACCAACCAACTTGTATGCACGCTCTCAAAAAAGATTTGTGTTGGGAATACAAGTCCTCTGCCAAGGACTTGAGGAAGCTTGCAACCTAATAAAAAAATTAGTAATTCCTCTTACATGTCTATTTTGTTCTCATACTTAGGTATTCCCACCCCAATGATATTAGTACATGTGCATGTAGCAAATAGAAACAAATAAAAACATTTACATGTGTAGTACTACCCCAATGGTCCATCCTATTCTCCCACCATTTGATCCATCTCTTCAATCCTACAGCACTATCTTGAGGTAGTCCTACTTGCTATCACCAATTTTGTATAGCTGTGGCATTCCTCTTGCCCTCTTCAATGGATTTTGAAAGCTGCCACGTCTCACATAAATTCAAGTGATGCTTTCAAAGGTTTGAAGGCATGTATTTTGTTGTGTGCTTTTGTAAGCTTTGTTACCAATGAAACAAACACAATTTCTCTCTTCTTTCCAACTCATTCTTAGGTCCCCCATTGAAAACAGTGCAAATTGCCATCCAATTTGCACCTACTTCATCCGCCATAAAAGTTGAAAAGTCTGTAGGAGGGTGTCCACACTCAAGCATCATATTATTAAGGCATCTCCAAAAGAGAATTTGTTTTTCTGTATCCTCTTCCATTGTATCACAAATAGAAAATACCATGATCCCCTTCAAGCTACAATAAAAAATATAGCGATTAGCAACTAAAATATGTCAATGAATTATCTGTGGACCGTGGATCAAAAAGTATCAAAACTCGTTGATTGTTGAGTGTCCCCCAACCCTTTAAGAGTTGTCTCTTCTTCTCATTTGAATGAGTGTTAGCTTGCACATTTGAAATAGAATTTGAGAATGACAGAGGAGGATTTTTAATCACATTTTCTTCCATCCTTTTGTGAGAACAATCAGGCTTCTTATGCTCTAACTCACCACAAAGAAAGCATCTTCCTTCCTCTTTGTGCTTTTGTATCTCAGAGGGTGAGAGATACTTGCGCTTATTCTTGTTACCCTATGGCTTTGAATATTGTTCATGGGTAGAGGTAGGTCTTTTTCGATTAGTCCTATCTCTTGGTTGATCATAGAGATGTTCTTGTCTAGCTCTATAAGAACTCATCTTAAACTTTTGAGATGTACCAGGTGTATGCAAACTTTTAGCTATGATGGCAGACTCCATCATGTGAGATAAAGTTTCATTGATAACAAGTAAGGTTCGCAAATGAACCATGGATCACACAAAGAACAAGACATTGTTGCCGAGTTATCTATTCTTTGTGTAAAGTCAAAGTGAATCCAAGACTTGCAAAGGTCTCCATTTCTTGAGCATTGCATAATTCGATTTACCAATTCCACTCCAGAGCTGGGTCCTTTAGTAGACATATTGAAAATGTAGCTTTTTTTACCCACCCCTCCTTGCCCTAGAAATCTATTGCCATGAAAAAAAGAAAACATGCATCTTTTTTTCAACTTCAAAATGTTATGAAATCCATCTCCAACAACACATTTTTCTCTTTTTTTCTAGTATGTCACGATACTATTGAGCTTGCAACCTCAACAAAAGGAAGTTTGTTAAACCAATAACAATGCTACAAATCATAGTTTGCAGACTTGAATAACCAAAACTAACCTCTGATTTTGAACCAATGGCATCAACTCCTCCAAAAAGTTTGTAAGCTCTTGTTCTCCTTTCACATTTGAATCATCTACCAAAGATTCAATGATAATTTGTTTTGCTACAATCATTTGAATCTTCCTAGCACCATAGTGTCGATTCACTTGCAAAATTAGCTGAACTAGGATCTTTTTTTTTTTTACTGAAGCCATTGAAGTCCTTGATTGCACATTGTGTATGAGCCTACATGAAGCATCAATCTCTCCATGCTTGTGTCCTTTGGCAAAATGTAATAAACTTTGTAATTACAAGTTTCATAACAAGTGGCAACTTTACTACAATAGTAACAAGTGATTGAATGTTTTCCTTCACTTGTAAGTAGCCCCTTGCTCATTGTGTTGTTGAGGTAACCATGAAAATACATTTTATTATGTTTATTGTTGCTCTTGTAGTAAGGAAAATTGACTCGATGACATTGCAAATCTCCAAGGCAATAGCTAATCCTTGAAGTAGTATCATGGAAGATATTAGTTGGATGGGGTCTTGTCTAGACATGACCATCATATTGTTGCTGCATCCTATCCATGTTTGAAGATGTGCCATATGTAGGCAGAAGAAAAAAAGAAAAAAACCATTGTGCTCTCTTGGAATCTCACTAACAAAAAAATGGCCTTCACTCATCTACAATAAAGCCTTCAATTTTTCCTATGGGGCTATTAGCAATCCAAGGTAAAATCTCTTTCTTTATTGGTGGAAATGAATGAGAACTATCAAGTCCATCATCCAACTCTAAGTCAATAGCTGGAGTTGATACGGGTGTACAAAAAGCATTTGTTAACAATAGGCATGCTATTAGATATAATATTTTGCCTTCATAGCTCCATTTTTTGCTGAGTTTCAAATCGGCTTTTGTGAGAGATGATGGGAAAAGTTACTCTTCAATGGTCAATTGGCTCCCAATCATTGGAATTTATTGTGTCCCTAAGGGATGGAAAGATTCTTGTGAACTCTTGTTTTCTTCAATCACTTCTATCCCTTGACCAAAAGCTGGTAGGTTTGCATGCTATTTTTCAACTTGATGCTTAGAGTGAAGAGATTGCAGTTCATGGCCAATAGATATCAATTGTGTGGAACAATTTTTGCTTGATTCTTCTCTTTCATGTCAGTATACAATAGTACATTATGATACCACTTTCATAATGGACCAAGGTGAAGGACTATACATTGTAGAAAATAGCAAACAAGCTCATTCACTTTTAGGACATGTGGTAGACATTTCATCCGATTCCTTTGCACGTTCAATATGCACCGACCTCTTGCCATTGGAGGTTGTGTGTAACAGTTTAAACATATCTTCTTTTTTGTCTTATGATTTATTACTTTCTTCTTTTTCTTCTTCTTCTTCTTCTCCTTCTTCTTCTTTTTCTTTTTATTTTTCTTTTTCTTCCTTTTCTCTTTTGTTTCCCTCTTCTTCTCTCCATTGCAAGTTGGAAGGCACAAAGAAGAAGCACGAAGGAGAGCAACCCCTACAACAAGCTCAAACAAGGCCACACCCAGTAAGCTCCACACTCTATCCCCATGATTGAAAATCTATATTTCAAGTTTTATTTTTCCTCCATGGTTGAAAAAATGAAAGAGGAGGTAGACAATGAGAGGACAAAAATGGGAGGGGAGAGAAGGAAAGGGTAGGTAGAGAAGGAGATGGTAAATTGAAAAAATGGGAGGGGAGGAGACCTTTGGGACACCCGGGGCTATCTATATCAATGTAGACAACTATCGGGGGTTGGGTGTTGCCCCCTTTGGAGGGTGGAGGAGGAAAGGGAGAAGGCAGGGAGGGGGAACCCTCAGCACCCCCCCGACTGTCTATTCGTAGGGTGTTGTTGGTGCAGTTTGGGGAGTTTTTGGTTTGAGGCCCTGGTGGCCGTAGGAGGTAGAGGGGACAAAGAAGCTAGTACTCTCACGTGGAAGTAAAGGCAAAATGATGTGGAGCTATTTTGAGACCTCTATGTTGGAGGCCTTGTGAAGATTTAAAGCCACGTCACAGTTGCATGCGGCATTCTCTATCTGCCATGTTACCTAGGCAGCATTTTTGAGGTCATATGATCTTGAAGTCATCTACAGATCTCAAAAATAACTTTGGAGGGCTTAAGAATGACTATCTATCACCATCACATATCTAGGCAGTAGCCCCTCCTCTCCTTAAACCATTCCCCTCTCAACCCTTCCTCCTTAAACCACTCCCCTCTTGGCCCCTCCTCCCTAAACCACTGCTCCTTCCTAAACTGCCCCCCTAAAACCCCTCGGCGATACTAGTGGGGGGGTTGATGCCCCCCCTACACCCCTCTCTATATAGAGTGGATGTAAACTGCATGAGTCCAAGGTATGAAAAATTAAACCATTTTTAAATTGTATGTAAGTCGTTTTAAAGAAATTAATGTGACATGATTTGATTTTTATGGATTGGGAATTGTCAGACACTCAGCACTGTCTGCGTCAATGTAGACATGAACAAGGGGTTGGGACTATCCCCTCTTTGGGATGTGGGGGTGAAAATGTCATAAGGAGATTCAAATGATTAACAAAATTTAATAAATTTATTAAAACCAAATAAAAAATGATATTAAATTATGTTGTTTGCATCAAAATGTCATATTTTGGTGGAGATTAATTAATAAAACATGTGATTTAGTTAATTTGTCTTCATTTTTAAATGATTTATGGCTTTTTTTAGTGCTTTTGACCATGGCTAGAGGTCGACGTGGTGGTGGTAGGAGAGGTCAAAGTAAAAGGGTCTATCCAAGAGGTAAGTCATTCAATCACTCTTTTAAGTTTTCATATTTTATTCTTAATGGTTAAGAAACTTTTAATGTTCCATATAAATGGTATATTCTACTTTCAAATTCTTTTTATGGATACTCCAATTACAAGGTTAAGATCTACTCTATGTAATAGACTAGTAAGTATCTATCAAGAAGCATCCTGCCGTGCATTCTTTGAATCTCCAAATAACAAGGGTGGAAAGCCAAGGAAAAAATGTCCTTTCATTGATGATGAATCACTTGAGGATAGCATGGATGAAGCAAGCAATGACATTCATGCTCATCCTATGAGCATCCACACTACCATCATGGAGTGTGGTGAAGCAACACAAGGGAGGTCTTTAGATTTACAAATTGTAAATGAGGAAAATGAAGAGGTGAATGAGGATGTTGCTAGTGAAGAAAGGAAAGAGGTGAGTGTTCATGATAGACACATTGGATCCTCCTCCTATCCCTTTGTGTAGACTTGTGCCCTATGAGGCTATAAGGCTTGCATCTAGTTCTACTACATGGTTGATTTTATCTTTCTATAATGCTTCATATATGGAAACAATGGGAAAATTTTTGGTTTCTTTGAGAAGACCCACTGATGAGATAATGGATGCATCTCCCCAAAATTTGGAAGAGTGGGGACCTCTTTGGAGATAATTTAACCAAAGGTTTGAAGATGAATTGACTGATGAGTGGACTGATTTAAGAGGGCGCAATTTTTTGGTATGGGATGGTAATCATAGATTGAAGACATGGATGAAGAGGATAAAGGAAGGTAACTATGCATTGTCTTGCTTTCTCTTGTTTATTATGATGATACTTCATTCTTTGACTAATTATTTATTTTATTATTTGATGTATGTAGTTTATAGTGAATATATTTCATGACATGTTAGATTTCTATGTCAATTCATTCAAGTGGAGAAGAAGAAAGAATGAGAACTATTGTTAGCATTGGATACATCAAATGTGTGGAAGGTAAAAAATTTGGTATAGTATTTTAGTTTTTAGCATAACAAATTGTGGCATCTTGAATTTAACCATAACTAAGAATAGTGTATTGGTTTTTTATTTAGGACGACTGTAACTCTAGCATACTCAAAGAGGAGGCCCACCTCAAGGAGCTTGCATTGCCAGAGGAAAATAATGAGGCAAAAAGAAAACAATTCATAAACAAAGAGAAACTTAAATTGAGGGACAAAGGATACAAGTACTTTGGAATAGCTAATCCTATGCATGGAGAGGATTTCTTATTTGTTTTGTTTACATTGAATTGGGATGAAACGAACATGATGGCTATTACCAAGGAAAAATTGTATGCCATTTGTAGTGCTAATATTGATACAGAGAGGTATGTTTTCTTGATGGACTAACCTTCTCTTGGTTTTTGGAATTAAACTTAATTTGGTTCAACAATATTCAAGTTATGTTTTGTTCAGTAACCAATATATTAGAAAAAGGGAGATTTTACTTTTCATGACTATCACAAAGGCAAAGGACTCCACTATGTCACACTTTACCGATGTAAGGAGATTTTGTAGCTACATGAAGCAAAATGTGTATTGATTTCATATGATTGGAGAATGATCCTTATTGATCATGAGCTTACAAGTTGATGGCATTGAGATTCTAGGAGGATTTGATGTTTTTTTAAAAGTCCAAACATGTTTACATATTTTAAAGGAATTTGCAAATATTTTTGGTGAGATGAAGAATATTGGAGACTCTGAGAAGGTTCTAGAGCTCACACAATCAAGCAATAGGGTGCTTTACATGTATTTCTAGTATAAAGAAATCATATTTTCTAAATAGCATATGTACAAATATATTCTAACTTAAGAGTGCTTTTGTTCTTTGTTCTTATGTTTTTGGAAAATATGGTTATGTGGTCTACAGGAAAGTGGGGTGCTAGAAATCTTCCCTCCTCTAGTGGAGGAGTGGATGGACTTGAGATGTGAAAATTGTATGTTCTCAAAAGCACTGCTTGAGAGGGGTCTGTCGGAATGGAAAATGAGTGTTTATCCATGGTGGATAGACTATCCATTGGATGACATTCCATGTCAAGAGATTGAATTAAGAGAGAGTAAGTACTTTGAGAGCCAAACATAGTGTAAATATGTGGTAACTCTTGCTCTTAGCTATTTGTTTTAGTAATACTTGCCTTATATGTAGGGTTTCCAGAACAAAATAGAGTAATTACTATGCACAAACTAGAGGATGAAGGAAATGGTACTTTCTAAAAGTGTATTTGTTTAACATGAAAGTTATCATAACTTTTTAGACTTGTGTGGTTTCTTAACTTTTTTTTTTTGCAAATTAGAAATGTCCAATACAATAGACATGGTCCCTCATGTTGTGGGGATAAAGGCAACTTGTGGTGGCATCGTGATTGTGAGGTGCCCGCCCATTGGCGTTCCAGGCACTCTTTTAGCGGTCTATCAAGAAACAAATCTAAGCATCGCTGCCCGATACTCCCAAGGAATGTTCCGAGTTTTGTCGCCTAGGGTTTTCCGAATCCGCCTCGCAACAGAACGTTCACGACCGAACCCACTAGGATCGACCTGAAATTTGGGTTCCTAGTTGTCAAGGTCTCCTATTAGCATTCTAGCATTGGGTTTTGGACATCCTACTTTACGCAGAGATACCCAACCCGAAGCAGATCTATGCCGCACTTGGTTCAAAGAGAATGGGAAACGAGAGGGATGTGTTGCTCAACCTCTCTGCCCATAAGGCATAGTCCCATTCCGGTCCCCTAAAACAGCATGAATCGGGTTCTAACCTATCAATATCTAAAGGTCGGATGACGATAAAAACTTGTGAGAAGCCTCCCAGTTCTCTCGGACCACCCTGCCATAGGACGGACCCATCGGGGGTTCCGCCCACCCACTTCCCTTAATAGCTTTAGTTTTTTAATTAGGTCCTACCACATTTATGTGTGACACTTAAAATCAGCTTCATTAATTAAGCCTTTTAGGGAACAAGATTCGTTCGCGTAAATTATAGCACAGACACGAAAACAGAGCAAAGCAATCTATTGACAAACAAGATCAAACAAGTTCCTTAACTTATCTTCAAGTTAATCTTTGTCTCCCGCCCATACAGGAGAAATTATGTTTCGCTTCTGTCCAGCAGAAGTATCCCTTCTGCCCTGCAGAAGTAACTGGTCCAATTCACATGGCACCAAAACTCAATCCTTTATCTAGAACAGGATCTCCCAACATGCCCAGATGTTGGGGGCCACGGAGGTCTTCAACTCCATTCTTGACCTAGCAAGGGGTGTCCAGAGCTCCAACTAACCCACAAGCTGTCTAGGAGCGAAACATCATTCCTGTGGTTGGCCTTTTCACCACTCAACCTTCGGCCCATGAATCGAGCAGTGCCCTCTCGGGTTACTACGCGGTGCGACCATGGAGGTGATCCACCCGTACAATATATCCTTCCTTAATTAAATCCTTTAAGAATCAAGCACAATCAAGGCATTCAGCCTAATATCATTTTCCAAGAAAACATTCCTTTATTTCCATGGCGTCTTGTCATCACAGACCCTTGCCATGCATTTACCATAAATCACAAGCACTTGGAATAATCATCCAAACAATGCAAGAATAGACGATATAACATTTCCATCGTATACTTGCTCTCTCCCTTGGGATCTAAGAGCAATACCATGCAAACATGTTCTTAATACTTCCTTCCTTCGGCTAGGGCATATATTAAGGGTTCAAACACTATTCATGATGTAAGTTCTATAGGTCACTTACCTTAATTGATAACCCAACCCTGAATTTGGATTGGCAAAAGTCATCCTTATCCAACGGATCTCAAGACATCCTAGTTTTTAACCCTTATGATCAATTTCTTGTACTAGCTCTTGATCAAGTCATGAGGTAACTAGAAATTTATCCTCATATATCAAACATGTTATAGGCATAACATATAAATACTTGATAAGATAAGTGTGAGATGATCTCAAGTAATTAGACTCCAATAGGCCTCGCATTGACCTAGAATCTAGTTTTTCTTAATATTTGGCGCTAGCACAAAGAATCATACACAAAGTCACAAAGTGGATTCTTTGTGCGAGAAGTTGATGGGGACGCCTGTTCTTTTCAGGCGTTTCATTAATTTAGTGTGTACATGGGTGATTCCATAGCGGGTGATTCCGCAAAATGCATATTAAATTAATAAATGTTTATGAGTTTTGAGTGCGCACTCGTAATAAATTAAGGTTAGGATTTATTTCTAACCAGTTGATTTATTTATGTAGCTGAAGACTGCTAGGTATTCACTTTTGTCAGTTTAATTGTATTATTTTACTAACAATTGTGAATGCTTCAGTTGATGTGTAGAGATAGTAGCAGTGGTGGAGGAAGGCATTGGAGTCTAGCGAGTATTCGACCTATGGATTATATTTTGTTAGGTGCCACGCCTATATTTTGTTATGTCTATTGAGGCATCGATTATTGATTATTATTTTGTATGCGCCTATGCGCACATATATGTTATTTCTATTTGGGACATTGTGTTGGGCGTGCCAGACTCTATGGGCACCGTCCATTAGCTGTATTTCCTATTTTTGTAAAAGCAAACTCAAAAGCTAAAAGCTTGTCATATTTTTGTAAATTGGGCTATTATTGAGTATGAAGATGGAAATATACATAAAATACATGCTTTGTGAAGCGCTCACACAAGGCATGGGGGGAGATTGAACCCAATTGGTCTCTTGCTCTTGTCGTTCATGCTTTTTACATTGTTTTTTGTGCAAAAAGGTAGAGTTCATTGTTCTTGTGGACCTTCCGGGATTCACTACGTGAGAATACTGCGACTGATCTGCGCACCATATACTTTGCATTGAGATATAACTTCATGCTTTTGTTATGGATGTTACTAAATGGTTTCTGTTTTAGATGGCTCCTTGCTATGTTCACAAAGGATCTCGACTATGCACTGGATATTTTTTCAAGTTGTGGCAGTCTTGGTAGAGCAGAAGCATCATTTTTGCATGTGCCTTGAGGGTGATTTTAGCCTCTAACAACTAATGCTTGGTTGATGTGGCATGCGGACCCCACCATCTGTTCACCCTAGTGACAATGATGATTTCACATGATTTGTAGTTGCATTATTTTTAATATGATGCCTTGTATTGGTAGTGCATGCCATGGGGCTTGATGATGCTTGGTAATGATGTATGATTCTATGGATTTTGGGTCTCACTTAAATTGGGATTACTTCATAAACTTATAAAATAATACTGAATTTTCATGCTTTAGAAGTAGTTGCGTATCTATTTTTTGTTGGAGATAAAAGCATTTAAGAGTTTGCAATTAATTTGCAATTCATCATCCTAACATAATTGGTCTAATTAGTTTGCAATTACAAAATAATTAAACTCAAAGTGATAACATAATCAAATAAAAAGCTCCATAAAATAACCAAAAAAATCCAAGTGATGACCAAAAGGCTTCAAGAAGCACCTAAAAAGCTCCAAATGAAGAGCTTGCTAAATAATATCACTCTATATCATCTAGGAGATAAGCTTATGACCTTTGGGAATTACAAAGAGGACTAAAAAATATCATATCCTAAAGCACTAGTTGGGGGGATTATCATACATCGCTTTGTATGATTATATTCTAAGGAGAAATAAGCTAAAGATTGTACCTTTTCTTGTCAAACATTCAAAAGAAAATGCTTTGTTTTGATGAAATGTTTTAAAATATGATTGTTTCTTGAAAAATGATAATTTCCTAGTTGTGATTAAGATGATTTTCTTGTTTGTGGATTTTAAAAAGAGATATTATGCCCACTTTGGTGGATTTTTGGATACGTCATGGGACTCCCCCAAGATTAGTGGTGCAAGTCTTCACTAAGGGGCTAGATTTGTTCGGAATGGATCCTCAAACCGGTCCCAGATGCAAGAGGTCTCTCCATAGGGAGGATGTTAGGCAAGTACTTTAAGTATGGATCCAAGTGTAAGGGACAAAATACTGACATGGCATTGCACCTTGGAAAAGGTGTGGGTAAATATATTGGTTGTAACTATTTGCAAAGGATTGTTTCAAATTATATTTATGTCCATGCTTATTTGCATGAATGAACATTATTTGAAAGGGGTAATTAAGGAAGTTGATTTCTATATTCTAAATTAAAATGTGCTAGGACTAATTAACAAACTAAAGAAAACCTTAAAGGAAAGCAAGTGGCCAGATACCCAATGGGTCTCGCTAAAGGCAAGTGGTCTCGGTTTTTTGAAAGGCTTCCATCACAATTTAAGCATTAGATAGGCAATCTAGAAAGACTCAAATGTTGAATTCCTAGCATGTCATTAATAGAATCCAACTAGTGCTTTTTTAGGGTGCCAGAGTTGAGACTTTACCCTATAGGTAGAGGGTTTGATGCACATGACTTCCCCCTCGTTTCTCACTCTCTTTGGACCAAGTGTAGGAATGCTTCACTTTGGGTTGAGGGATGATAGTTAGCACGCACCTCAAAAGCTGATGTTAGATGGATGATATAGAAAACTATAGAAGTTGCATTAGGTTCTTGATTTTAGGTTGATCCTTGTGGGGTTGAGGTGGAACTTCCCCTATGGGGTAGACTCAAGTAGCTCAAGATTGTGAATGTCCAACTATTCTAATGGGTTTTGAACAATAATAGTCTTGCTTACTCCTTGATGGGCTACTAAAATATGTGCTATCGATATTCATTTAGGTAGGCACATTGCACACATATTTAGCTAATCCTAATTATGACCAATTTTGAGTTGATGTATATGCCAAATGTGCTACATTAACTATCAATAACAAATAAAATAATGTATGCTATATTCATGAAGATCTTAGTGGGATTTGAGGGACTAATAATCAATTTGATAGAAGTATCTACTATAATCATAATTTTCCACAAATAAGTGTTATATTGTCAACCGATCTTTAATTAATAATTATTAGCTCCTATTAAAAACATAAGCACTAGCTTATCCTAAACAAATCTTGATGATGTTTAATATTACTTTAATGTTTTGTAAATTTACTAAACTATATGTTTTTAATTTATGGATCTTTAAAAAAATTTCGAGTGTTTTACATCAATATTACCTTCTTCTTAGAAGATTAAGAGTTATGATAATCTAGTTATTTGTCTTGTATACATCTTTATGGGGTTGTGGCTACATTGTGAAGTAGAGGTTGCTCATAATCTTGGTTCTTCATTGAGAAATCCTACCAATATAATCAATACTTCTTTTAGAAATGTCAATTTAATGCTATAGTATGGGTAATCCTTACATGAAGCACATGTAACTTTTAAGGTTTTCAAAGCACATGAAAACTTCTTAGGTCTAGTGTGTTGCTGGTTATGTAAGGAAGTGCCTAAATATATTGGGGAGTTGAAAGAAAATTTGTAAATGAAGCACATAAACTACACACATATATGCCCACATGCACACTCCCCTACTTATATTAATATGAATCAATATGTGATTATTGAACATGTTGGAATTTAGAAATATTAGGTTGCTCCATACTTTGATAGCTTGCAATGGAAGTTACACATGTAAATATTAGGTCCTAAGGAAGTATATGTGTTGCAAATTCCATCACTATGTTGACTTACAATTGAATATACCTTCTATAAAAAGTATTTGTAAGAACTTTCTCTTGACTTTTAATTCAAATCTATTAACTAGAGGTTACCCAAGGGTATGCTTTATAGTGGTGAATTTTGATTTCCTACTTTTTGATTTTTTGAGATGTAATGATAGTTGATGTTTTGAGATGGAATTAAACCTTGTAAATTTGATAAAGCATCTAAGTCCTTAGGGTTTGGTGTTTCTAGTGTCTTTGTAGGTGTGACCGAGATGACAATCAAGTCTCATGATGGCATTCACAATACGTGTTAGGTGACAAGGTTCTTACCTTCATCTTTTGTATGGATGTAGATAACAACAGGACCCTTCACCCACTCGAGCCTAGAAAGACTATTGTTGGACTCTATTTTGACAAAAATTAATAAAATTTGTATACTTTATGAAATTTCATTTAAAAATAAAAATTACATATTTTTTGTAACCTAAGATTTTTTTAGTGTAATTATTTATTTAATTTTTAATTTTTGTGTACTTTTAGTTTTATCTCATCGATTATCTTTGAATTAATTATTGAAATTGTGTTAATTTATTGATTTCTATAATCGTATATGATTTATTTCTATGTGAGGGGAAATTTATATTAGGCCTACATATACATTCTCTCTCTCTTTCAATGGATAAGGTAGAAGTAAGAGAACGGAGATCTCAAAGTTGGGACACATAAGAATGAGTTCCTCTATTCACTTCTCAGCTTTTATATATTGGGTTTTGAGTTTAGGGTTCCCACCAAAGGATGAGCACCCTCCCCATCTTTTTAGCATTTGAATGATCCTTTTTTATTTATGAAAACATCTTAGATTAATTGAATCTCTTCTAAGTGAGTAGAAGTTCTATATCCATAACTTCACATCCATAGGAAATCTTCCTAAACCGGCTCTAGGAAATATTACAATTTCTATCAACTTTTGAATAATATTATAATGTAATTGTAATAAGAAACAATTAGGATATATTGTAGTCGCATATTATGGATGATAGTGTTGAGATTAATAAAATGTAATCCAAAAAAGTAATCATTTTGCAAAACAATTCTACCATTTTGACGTTCTTGCTCTTTTGCCTCAAATTGACTTCACTTTTGCATCCTCCTTCTTTTAAGATTAATCTCCCTCGTAGATGAATGCTAGTCCTTGGAACTCGCTATCATAGGTAGCATGTTTCAGCTTGCACTAAAGACTTGGATGCTAAGGATGTAGGTATATTTTCCTTTAAGGAGTTTTAGTGGTTGTTGAAAGATGCTTCTTGGTGTGTGGTAATTGTTGGTGATTGATAATGCTTGTTCATCATGACATTCATATGGTATCCTTAACTATTAGTTTTTGATGGCAGACTATTATTGAAGGATGAAGGTAATGGATTGAAGGTTATAGAAGATGGAAGAGTTATTGTTGAAGAAGAGGTAATGGCACAATGGTCTTTGCTATATTTAGTGTTTGCAATGGAAAAGATCTTACATATATTCCCTCTCTAGGAAAAGTGTACTTGGTTTTGACTATGCATGATGTATTTCGTTGGCTTGGAAGATGGGTCAAACTCCATGTAAGCCTAAAATGGTGTCCCACACTTAAGGACCTAAGTCACACATAGATTGTCATGAAAAATTTATGTGAATGCACATGTATACATAGTTAATTACTTCATTAGGGCCAAAAATGGTTTTAAAAAAATACACTTTTGTTAATCACATGATTAAGGAAAGGGAAAAAGAGACTTTGCCACGTGTGCAAGAATATGATATTCTTGTCTCCTTTTTGGAGATAGTAGAGTCCACTTTGTGATTCTCTCCTCTCTTTTACCCAAAATCTCCAAACTCTAACATGTTTTGGTATTCCCGAAGTCCTTATTTACTTATAAAATCTAACAAAACCAGTTATGATAAAGATGTTGTGAAGTAAATAATGAATTTTTCAAAAGTTGGGAAATTTTGGCACCCCCAATATATTTTCATTAGTCTCTTTAGTATTTCTTCTTTGTTCATTCGTCTTTCTCGGTGAGCTTCTTTCTTTGCTCATTTTCCTTTCTTAGTGAGTGCTTTTCTCTGTGAATTCAATCTAAGTATGGCATCCAAAAGGCGCCCATCTCATTTAATAAACTCTTGCATTGTCTATAGCCAAGGAGAAGACGGAAATTGGGAGCCCAAAACCTTTTGCATAAACGATTGGGTGACCATGTTGCCCTCTTGCAAAGGCTCTCACCAGGTCAAAAGAAGAAAAAGAGAGGATATAAAACATCACTAGAAAGGGTATATCATTGCTTTCGAAATTACGCATGAAGGGTGGTTAGTCAAAGTGCAACATGTTTACATGGCCAAGGATATGCACTTGTTTCCTAACGAACATGTTTGCCAGCAGACACATTGTAAGTATTAAGTTGATAACATATGTGATATTTTTTTTCATTTAAGCAAGTATTAATATCAAATTCTTGGTTGTAGATTTTTTTTTTTCATTTAAGAAAGTATTAATATTGAATTCTTGGTTGTAGAAATATTTCCATCAACAAGTAGTGAATAATTGCAACCTATGGAGAGTTTGAGTGGAACTTTCAATGCGATTCATAAGGCATTTGCAGACATTATATATGCTAATGGGACCATAAGTTCTTTTAGTGAGAGAATAATTTTTATATATTATGCACAATATGTGGTTTCGTCTAAAGAGGGTACATATGGACATATTGAGGATTTGCCATTGCCAAGTCTCTCATCTCTGATTTGGGAGGATCTAGATAAGGCAGCCATGCACAATTTTAAATTAAAAATATGTTAAGATATTCAAAAGTCCATGAAAATTGGAAGGATCTCAAGAAGAATACGCTTGTCATGGTTTATCCCCTTATATATATTTGTGGGCTGCTTCAAAATAACAAACTTATAAAGAAAAAAATTATCTTGGGTAAGAAGAAATTTCGCAGAAGAAGAACTAGATAACATTATAGGAAAGCTTTGAAAATCTAGAGAGGTTGAGTGACACCATGAGGTGTAATGTATGCCCCCAAACCTTGTCTCTATGGTATAATATAGCGCGACAAACTCTTGCTTTGGGCTTTGATTATAGGAGATACAAACTTAAATTAGGCATCTGCATTCCCTTGGATTTTGATATAGATTGCACGCCCTTCAAACTTAAGGTGCAAGTTATAGAAAATAAGGTAAATATCCCTTCCAATTGTAATCTTAAAGATGTAAGGGATACCTTGGAAATGCTAGACTGTACATCCCCAAAATATAAGTTCAAAGTAAACGGTAAAATAGTTGGGAAAAGATATGAATGGTCTTTCTCTTGTATGAGTTGCTTGCCTCCCAGAATTGTAAGCTTCGAGCCATAAATACAAAAACATTGATGACATTTACATTTGACAAAAAGCTTTTCATTGAATGAACATGTACAAAATTGAAGTGTAAATGTACAAGGATCTTGCTTCATTTGCATCTATTTGTCTTCTTTATCTTTGTAACTTCTTCATCACATTTTGAAAAGATATCTAATCTCCTTACAATGGTTTTTTTCTTTGGTTTGTTGAAGAATTTGACTTGGATACGGGGCCTCTTCTTTTCAGAGGGCTGATAAGGAGATGGATGAGAAAGTGTTGGCATTTTTGTCTTTTTGGAGCTTACCTTACTTGCTTTTCCAGATGACTTTCCTTTTGCCTTACTCTTACTCTTAGTTAAGGATTTACGTGAAGGAGAGTCAAGGTCGACTGGCGTGATTGCCCTATCCAAAATTAACTCAATACATCTCTCTTATCCACCATGTGTATGAATCGGGGTAATCTTGGCACTACAAGGATAATTGTAATAAGTTGGAAACTATACCCAACATGTATCTTAAAAAGTCATATTTGTAGGGAGTTAAAACAAAGAAATGCAGTGATAATAAAATTTGATGATAATGTAGCAGTTGTGAAAACTTAAAGACATGTTGCTCAAAAAAGAATGTGAAAGATACTTACATTAACCCCATCTATCTTGAGAATCTTTGAATCTATTGTCCTACAAACATTTGAAGTCACTCTCCATCCACAAGAATGCACATCATTTTGCAATGTCACTTCTTGTAAGAGAAAGCTATATGGTCTTTGAGGATCAGCAAGATCCTCATATGTGGTGTCCAAAAAGGTAACGACACCAACCTACTAGCACTATAAATGGAAACATGTTATTGAAGAAAGAAAATAAAATAAAATAAACAATAAACCAAAAAGTGAGGTATTGTATTCAACATATATTTTTGCTTGACCGTGGATACCACGAAGAGAGTACATAAAGATAATTTCTCTAGTGAGAATATCAATATATATTAAGCTCCAATGTCCTCTGCAAAGTAAAATGTTAGTAAGAAATGCATACTATAAAGAAGTATACATTAGGTAAGCCCTTTGCAAAATTGCATACCTTTCAACATAAGGAAAAAAAAAATGGTAGTTTGTGATTTGATTGAACATTTTGAAAAATAATTCTATGTTTAAACAAGATCTTGAAAACAATTTCACAGATAACAGTGGATCAACGATAAATATAGTTTTAGATATTTCTTTGCTGAGAGAAGCAATCAACGCCCTAAAACCAATTGCAAAAACAAAGGAATGTCAGTTGCAGTGAACAAAACTATCATTCCATAAAAACAAAATTTGAGTCAAAAAGCCTGACCTTATGCAATAGAAGATTATAGAATCTAACAATTGAATATCTTTCTTAACAAGCATGGATTTGTCCTCATGGGAAATACTAAGATAGTCTTCTTCTAAAGAAGTGCAAAAGAGACATTCACAACCATTTGTTCGTATACGTCCCCCATTCTCTTCAGATTGACATGACCAAGGACAATGATTTTCCTCTTCCAGACTTCATCCTCTGATTCTATAATCTCTTGTGGTCATTCTTGTTGGGTAGACACTTGTTCGTGGGTGGTTTTTGTAGGGTATAAATGTGTCACCTCCTCAATCACTAGCTATTTTGTTCTCCTAGACAATTTTGGAGGAACATTAATAATCTCAAATGCTTTCTTATTAGTAGTGGGCAAGGGCCTCAATACCTTGTCGGACTTATACCTATTCAACTGACTATACTAAAGTCTTTGTTCATCAAAGTCACTCTATGCACGTAGGCAACAATAATGTAAGCATCGTTCATAAAATCAATAATGAAGCCTTCAATAGACTCTTGAAGGCAAAGAATGGCTGCAAGCTCCCATTTTTTTGCATGCCAAATTCACTAGACACCCTTGTTAATCTATAAGAAATATCTTTGCAACTTTGATAAAAGTTGTCTTTGGAATCACATGCTGTGTTGCTCTTTGTGCCTTCCTTATCTCACCAAAACATTTCTTAACATGATAAAATCTAGACTTTCTCTTTCTCTTGGACTTGGAAGGGTCTTCTTCTCCATCGGCATAAGAGGGTCCAAGTTGCTATGTTTATTGAATAAGCACTCTAATGGAGGTTGGAAACTTAGGAGTTGTATGCGAGGACTGTACATGATGGGTAGGAGAAGATGGTGTCTCTACAGTAGATTTCTTACATTCCATGGTAGGCGAGAGGGCAACTAGGGGTAGGAGGGATCTTAGGTGGGAAAGATTGAGGAGCCGATGACCTTGTCTCCTCCTCATTATCTTTGCTGTCTATATACACCTTCCTTGCAGTCTGCTTTGTCCTAGCCATCACCTGCTGGAAAATGAGACAAGGTTAGAACATTTTAAAATCATAAGTAAGAAACCTTAAACCCTAAACAAAAAAAAAAAATACTACACGAAAGGAGTGAAGCGCAGGATCAAAATCAAGCTATTCATGCCATATTTGCAAAAGATTGATACGGCATGAAAGGAGTGAAGCGCAGGATCAAAATCAAGCTATTTGCGTTGTATTTGCAAAAGACTAATATGGCATGAAAGGAGTGAAGCACAAGATCAAAATCAAGCTATTCGCGTCGTATTTGCAAATGATCGATACGGCGCGATATGGGTGAAGTGTGGGTTCGAAATAAAGGCTTTTGCGCCATATTTGTAGACCAACGATACGACGCGATACTCAAAATGAAGGTACTCGCACAGTAATTGCACATCATCGATATGGCACGATATGCGTCAAGCACGTGTTCAAAATGAAGGTACTTGCACCGTTATTGTAGATCAACGATACGGTGCGATATGGTTGAAGCACAGGTTTGGTTTGGAAGGAGCCAAGTCATTTTTCTTGGGACTATCCTAAAAGAACAATTCTGAAGTGCACTCTATTGATATTGCATCCCATGATCATATTTTGATGCTTATTATTTGTGCAAGGAGCCAAGTCATTTTGCTTGGGACTGTCCTAAAAGAACAGTTTTCAAGTGCACTCTATTGATACTGCACCCCATGATCATATTTTGATGTTCGTTATTTGTGCAAGGAGCCAAGTCATTTTTCTTGGGACTGTCCTAAAAGAACAGTTTTGAAGTGCACTGAAGTGATACTACATCCCATGATCATATAGACATGATGGTGCAAGTTGTACTAGTGGTGCAAGAGGATTGTACTCCTTAGAAGGTCATGCAAAAGCCTCTACCTTAATTCCTTAAAGAGAGTGCCCTTCAAGGACATGTAGAAAAAGGAGTAGCAAAAACAAAAACAAAACAATAAGATACTTGTAGCACCCACTTGCTCCGATTGCACATGTGAGGCAAAGAATATGCACCCATCCTAAAAAGGAGAACATGTTTCAGTATCAATTGTAGGTGTAGCTAATGAAGGTACTCACGCGCCGTATTTACAGATCAACGATATGATAGGATATGGGTGAAGTGCCGGTTCTGAATCAAGCTACTTGCGTCGTATTTGTGGATGACCGATACGGTGCGAAAGGGGTAAAGCAGATGTTTCAAATCAACCTACTTGTGTCGTATTTGTAGATGACTGATACGGCACGAATGTAGTGAAGCGCAAGTTCAAAAACCGCCTACTCGTGCCGTATTTGTGGATGACCGATACAGGTTGATGCGACAATTGTAGAACTCAACATTGCTGTGTATTCGCACTTGTGGATTCAAAAAGTGAGCCATGTAAGTTGGCATCGATCTTTTATACATGCAGGTAGGCAACACGTGGCACTGTTAGATTGGCTAGGGTTTGCATGGGCCATCCACGTTGCCGTCTATGTGGCAAATAGTTGTCGATCTATACAAACAAGTAACTAGGCATTTATGATTTTTTTCGCAAATTATTAAGCCTACCTAGAGTTGAGATCTACTTTTAGTTTTTTGTACGTCAATTTGCGTCATTTCATGCACCCCTTGATATGAAGCAAGGAGATATTGTTCTTGTGTTTGCTTGCTCTCGCGCCGTTTTCGTAGATTTGCAAATACAAAGTGAGGAGGCATTGTTTGTGATGTCGTGTACACACTTTTGCGCGGTAACATGCTTTTACTCATGTCTAAACCTAAGGATATTGCAGGTTCCCAAGAGCAGGTAACCCCTAATAAGAAAATAAGAAGATTGTCATTAGGGTCAACAAGGGCTTCTAGTTGTGCTACCTTCTCCCCTGAGATTCCCACAGCTTCCTCCCCTTGTTCAGGAGCAAGTGTCAGAATGGTTAGGAAGTCTCCAGTAAAAGGCAAGTCACCATTGAGGGTTTTTGGATTGTCTCAAATCATAGAGGTCTCTCCATAAGAAAGGCTCCTCAACTTTCTTCTTCAGAATGGGATGGAGTTATCTTATTACAAAATTGCAAAGGATATTTTCAACCTGGACTAGGATATTGACCATGTATTGAACTCATGCAAGAAGTTTTTCCTAGAGGAGTTTGAAAGTCTTGCATTTCTAGTAGTTGAAAAGGATGCAAAGGAATATGTTCACATACCTATTGGGATCTCACCTTCAGAGAAGGATTTGTTTTCAAGAAAGTGTACATCTCATTCTCTTGACAGGTTTTGTACCTCAAATTTGTTTCATTCTGCTCATTCTAGGAAATGCAGGCTAATGTAAAAAACAAGTGCATTCATTTTGTATACTCTTGTTAAATATCCTGTGAAATTTGATGAACAACAATTCGAGGGTCCAAAATGGTCCAGCTTTTGCCTTTTGGATGAGGTTGCAAATGACAAGGATGTAGAGGAATGTTTGGACCCTGAGCAAGAATCATATATTGTTGCCAAACTAGATATTGCCGAATTCAAAGCTAAAACCATTATTGAAGAAAATCATACAAATGTAGATTTTGTATGTGACTCTTCTTTTTATACTGTTGCTTCACTTCTAACATTCCCTATCAAGGACAAGGAATACATACTACTAGTAGACATCCAAAGGATCTTCAATCTTAGGGAGGATTATTGTTTAGCAATCATTGCAATGGCTTTTGATGTTGCAAGTGGCATTGTTGATGTCGAAAGTGAATCGAAAGAAGAGTTACTTAAACTTGACAATGAAATTACGGACGACAAGTTTATTGAAGTAGGGGATGCCCTTTCTCCTTGTTTTTGTAAGGCAAAGAATGTTGAGAAAGAGTATTGGATTATTGAAGAGGAATTCCACGGCCTTTAAGAGTGACTTGAAATTTCCAATTTTGGAAGAGAAGAGTCGGAATATGTTAAAGAATTGGAAGTTACCAATGAGGCACAATCATCAATTAACATATGGAATCCAACTAAGCTAGAGAATGATGAAAATCAATTGGGACTATTATTTCCAAATTTGTAAGATATACATTAATATGTTTGATTTCAACATTCATTTGACATTTATCTTTTTTTATAGTTGGAGATTAAAGATTTCAACAACTTCTTGGGACGGGGTAAAGGGATAAGAGTTGGTATTAGTTCAGTGAAAGATGTTGCACTTGGCCATTACTTAGCAAGGATTGATCTATATGTTTTCTTGGTATTTCATATAATATCTTCTTAGAGGAAGCAACATGGCCTATACTATGTATCAAGGCACTTAGAAGGCTATTTGGTTTCTCTGGGTTATAGTACAATGCACACAAGGTGATGTTTTTGGAGAAGACTGCGGAATTAGGATTTTTGGTTATGGTCCATGTTTCTCTGCTTCTAGAGCAGGATACTTTCTGGCCCTCTCATCTTATGCTTTGGCAGCAAACCAAATTGATATAACATCAATAGTTGGCTACAAGAGAAGAAAATTTCTAAGTTATAGAGGAAATATCTCAGAGGAGGATGATGGAAAAGCTCTTGAGAGCTAGCTTTATACTTTTCTTTCTTGAAAAATACTATGAATTCTCAAGTTGAAGTATTCACTCTTTGAAGTTGTTGTTGAAAAAACCAATTGAATAGCTCCTCAAGAGCATTGCTTTTTGTAACTCCTCCTCCATGTCTTGTGCTTCGAAAAAAACTTGTACATGCCTGATAGTGAGATTTTTCCATGCCTTGGCTGCTATAAATTGTTAGGAGGCCTTGCTCCTCCACAAAGTAAGTCCCATGGATGTGAAGGATATGCTGCAAATTCATAAAAGTAATTATCATTTTATGCCAATGGAAATTTTATCGAGTAAATCTTGGATTAAATATTCCGATCTTACCAAATAAAATGTGATATCTTTTTCTCCCCATGCCTTCTTTATTGCTTGAACAAGATTTGTAATCGAACATTTGAACTCTTTTAGATACGTGTAGGTTTTTGTTTGTTGCTTGAGGAGCTTTGGGAAGACATCAATGTGTCTCCAAACCTCCATCCTTAGAAATGCAAGTCATGGTGTGCTTGCAACATTTGTCGTTATCCCACGCAGCTCTCTCCAATTCTCCCAAGTAATGCTCATTTGTTTTCCTAAAAAACGTCCAGCTTTTGAGCCTCCCATTGAGACATTAGCCAAGACATCTCTTGTTTTCCCTGAAAGTGTTGGATCTTTTCTTAAGTGAACTTGACCTCCATGAAAACCCATTTTGGAAAGTAATGCCTCACATTTATCAATACACTCATCCAATAAAGATAAAGGCTTAATTGAGTATGCATAGTCAAGATGCAACATGAGAAGTTTATCAATAATTCTAATCTCTGCATACAAAGTATATATATGAATATTTGTAAGAGGAATTGAAAGAATCGGATCCCATATATCTTCCTTGTTTTTAAAAAAAACTTAGATCTATAGAGTTTTTAGTTGGGGCTCTTCTTAGAGGGCGCAAGTTGCTCCAATATTTAGACCCAACACTTTCTATGCAATAAATACAATGATATTTTGCATTTGCTCCATAACATATTTCAAGCATACATTTGATAGTTTTCAAGTCAGCACTTATGTGGAATTCCACATTAAAATTACCAACCCTATCAACAACCAACATTTCTCCTTCACTTTAAGACATTAATAATGTTTGGAATACCTGTATGAGAAAATAACCATTTCATTGTTTGATGATTCTCAATTGGTACCTGGGCTATACCAACAAGGCACCAACCCACCAAATCTCCATCTCAGACTAGAACGTATGCACTGGTGCTTGACCCCCACCATCGCTATATTCCAAAACCCTCTTCATAATGCAAATGCTGACTCTTTCTATCTTTTGTCTCTTTTGAATCTATGCTTCATCTAACTTCAAGGAAAACTTCAAAAGACAGTGACATTCCTCTAATATGAATCTATACATGTGAACCATTGTAATCTACACTCTTCTTAGATCAACCCATATATTCTTAAATACATTGTATTCAAAAGTATATTTTCTTTTTGTATTTTCATTGGCACAGATGCTTCAATATGAATATATTCCCTGAAAAGTTGTGGAATCTTACGATTCATGGCAGTCCTTTCAACCAATACTCTTAGGGTGGCTCGAGGTAACCCAAATGCAGTTATTCTATTACATTTTAGATTTTTAAACAATAATCTTGAGATAGCCCGATAACATTTTCAACTAATGCCCACAATATCACATGTCTCTACAATTTTGTTTGGTTTTACTGTGTCCTTTAAGTCCTTGACTAATTCTTTGAGAGTTGGGCCTCTCAAGTCCATATTTTGAGGTGACCTAAGAATCCTCAAAATATCATTCTTATTCATGGTCTCTTTTAAAGAGATGATTCTCTCCTCACTCTCTCGAATATTAATACCTGACATGTTATAGACATATTTCTTTGCAAGATTCAATCTTCTTTTCTTTACTCTCTCACACAAGCTAGGTATATTCTTTAATGCTCTCTTTCTCTCTCTTAAAGGATCCTTGGGATAAATATTTCCATCCACCCACAAATCTATATGCTTCTTTCTTTGATTTTGCAATCTGTTGGCCTCCACCTCATCTGTTAGTACTTGAGGATGTATAGTTCTCCAAGATGAATAAATTGGATCTAGTTGAATGGTAAGTTTGTACTTGCATGTGCTTGCATCTATATTACTTGCAAAGGTATTGCTAAAAATTTTAGTAAATCAATGATCATAGTGATAAGAAAGTGAGCACAAAGAAGAGAATGACAAAAGAAGAGATTGGCAAGAGAGAATGGAGAAAGAGCGTGTGAAAAGAAGAGGCGGGAGTAGATAAATTGTGATATAGGGAGACATTTCTCAAAAATACAAATACTCCCAAGTTTCAAGACAAAAAAGGCCAAAAAGGTGACCTTGACATAAATTAAAGATGAGGGACAATTATTAGCTTAGCTCTTTAATGAATTCAATATCCTCTCATTGATCACATCTCTCGGGGAAGTTACTATATGTATATCCTCTATATCATGTGTGTTCAAGGGCTATTTATAAATATCCTTATCTGTGAATTTTTCTTGAATAAAACATAACCCTTTTCTATCCAATCTGTAAATAACTCTTTTATATTACACCCTTTTGTATGTAAAAAATGTATAAAATGTCAAGATTGTGGGAGAGAAGGAAGGAGTCTCGCTTGAAGCTTTCTTGCTTGCACAATGGGGGAAGACACACAAGGGTGGAGGCTGAAAACAGTTTTCCTCTTCTTAGTTGTGTAAGCCAAAAGAACTCTCTTACAAAGAAATAGAAGAACCCTATATATGGGTCTCAAACCAAACTCAACTAACTAAGGTGGCATACTAACTGAGCCACGAACTAGAGTAGATAAGGATAGCTATCATGTAGCTATTATTCATGGACGGTGTACCAACCGCATCTGCAACTGACAAGTCGGTGACATAAATACACAACGGTCACCCTGGCGTATCACGAGTGGAGCTCGATATCTCAACACTCCCCCTCGAGCTCAATCCCAATTCCTGCACACCAAGCAGGTCTCTGAACTTGCGCAGCTTCTCTACGCCCAATGCCTTCGTGAATATGTCAGCTACCTGATCCTCTGTGCTGACATAAACTAGATCAATAAGACCTAGTAAAACCCTCTCTCGCACATAGTGATAGTGCACCTCAATGTGCTTTGTTCTAGCATGATAGACTGGGTTATTTGCCAAGTGTATACTACTCATGTTGTCACAATAAATGACAACTGGCCCATCTGTAGACTAATGCATATCATAAAGTAGCTTATGCAACCAAGCTACCTCACATGCAGCCATTGCTGCACCCTTGTACTCAGCCTCTGTGCTCGACAAGGCAACTGTAGGCTGTTTCTTGCTGCTCCAAGTGACTGCAGCACTCCCAAAAGAGAACACATATCCACTGGTAGATCGTCTATTAGAAATGCTACCAGCCCAATCAGCATCAGTGTATCCATGCAACTGTATCTGAACCCCAGTCTCATAAAATAGTCCATACTGCAATGTGGACTTCACATACCTGAGTATGCGTCTAGCCGCATCCAAATGTGGTTTCCTTGGAGCCTGCATAAACTGACTTACCAATCCAACAGCATAGCTCAAATCTGGCCTGGTAATAGTCATATAAATCAAACTTCCTACTATGCGTCTGTACATAGTAGGGTCTTCTAGAAGCTCACCTGCATCTGTGCTCAGCTTCACATTTTGCTCCAAAGGAACTGAAATAGGCTTACAGCCTGTCATCCCATATTTGGACAGCATGTCCAATCCATACTGCCTCTGCAAGAGCTGTATCCCACTTGGTGATCTAATCACCTCAATGCCCAAGAAATAACGCAGCTCTCCCAAATCCTTCATCTCAAACTTCTGCTTCAATAGCATTTTCACATGAAGGATATCTTCATCACTGTCACCTGCCATAATCAAATCATCAACATAAATGACAAGTAGCATAATACCTTTCTCTGTTTTTCTCACATAAAGTGAGAAATCTGCCTTGGAAATTTGAAAGCCAATAGTGACAAGATACTGTCCTATCTTGTCAGACCATGCTCTAGGTGCTTGCTTCAAGCCATACAAGGCTTTCTTCAACCTGCAAACAAACTCAGGATGAACAGCATGCACATAACCTGGTGGCTGCTCCATTTAGACCTCTTCTTGCAAATCACCATGCAAGAAGGCATTCTTTACATCCATCTGATGTAAAGACCATCCCTTTGATGCAGCCATAGCAATGACTGCTCTTACTGTTGCCATCCTTGCAACCGGACTGAATGTTTCTTCATAGTCAATGCCATATGTTTGTGCATACCCCTTGACTACTAATCTTGCCTTGTATCTATTCACAGAACCATCTGCATTGTGCTTCACCTTATAAACCCACTTACAGCCAATTGCATTTTTACCTTTAAGCAAAGGTACCAATTCCCATGTAGCATTTGCTTCCAAGGCATCCATTTCTTCATCCATGGCTTTCTCCCATTTTTCTTTTCCCATGGCTTCCTCAAAAGAAGTGGGTTCTGGTTCCTGTATCACTTTAACCATATATGCATAGTGAATGGCTGTAAATCCATCATATTTCAGCCTATCCACAGGATACCTAGCTCTTGTAGACCTGCGCAAAGTAGGTTCACTCCCAGGTGCTCTCAAAACATCCCTGGTCTTCCTTACTCCAGGTGTAACAATAGAAGGAATACCCAACTCATCATCAATGCTCTGTTCTGAGCCACTGGATTCACCATCTACATAAGAGTGACCTGCATTCACATCAAACATGGGCTGATCTACCTTCTCTTTTCCTTTTCGTGACACTTGCATACCACTATTTGCACTGCCTTGAGAAGATTCTCCTGATCTCAATCTGCCTGTCCATGGCGAAGAATGTGAACCACTGCTAGGAGACGCTCCAGGTCCACTAATATTTTGTGACTGCTGCTGTGGATTCTGTGCAGCATTACCATTTTGTGCATCTACATCATCAATCACATTTACTGGTTTATACCAGCTACTCATCTCATAAAAAACAACATCTCTGCTCACTGTAAACTTCCGAGTAGAAGGGTTATAGCATCTATACCCTTTTTGCTGCAGAGAGTAACCAATAAAGATGCACTTCTCAGCTTTTGGATCCAACTTGGATCTCAACTCATCTGGCACATGTACATAGGCAATGCAACCAAAAATTTTCAAATGAGAAATATCTGGTTTCCTACCAGTATACCTCTCCTCTGGAGTCATTCCATGTATTGCTGCAGTGGGAGTCCTGTTCATTATGTAGACTGCTGTAGCAACTGCTTCAGCCCAATAAAAATCTGGCAAGTCTTTTTCATTGAGCATGGCACGAGATACCTCTCCAATATGCCTGTTTTTCCTTTCTGCAATTCCATTTTGTTGTGGGGTATAGCTGCATGAATATTGCTGCTTTATGCCATGCTCCTGCAAGAACTTTGCAAACTCATTTGAGAGGTACTCTCCCCCTCCATCTGACCTTAGGCATTTTATTTGCAGACCTGTTTCTTTTTCAGCCATAGCTTTAAGGGTTTTGAAATGCCCAAAAACTTCACTTTTCTTTTTCATAAAATACTCCCAAACTTTTCTGCTATAGTCATCAATAAAAGTGACAAAATAATGACAGCCTCCAAGAGATGCAGCTTTAGTAGTCCACACATCAGAGTGGATTAATTCCAATGGCTTCTCACTCTCTTGAACATGTCTAGGAAATGGTTTCCTTGCCTGTTTTCCAAACTAACAGGCTTCACATACCTTATGCATTTCTCCAACCTTGAATTTTGGCAATCCTGCAACAATATTTTGTACCTGCATTGATTTAAGTCGCTGTACATTAACATGACCAATGCGTTTATGCCAGATATCAATATCTACAACTACACCGGTCCCATGTGCAAACATTGCTGCACTCAATTCAGACATGTCTGCATCCAATGTAAACATTCTGCCCTTCTTCTTTCCTTTTGCTATTAAGCGACCTTTATTTTTCATATCCTCAACAAAGCATCCATGAGGATTAAATCTGACCTGCAAGCCCTGTTCAACCATTTGACCAATTGAAACCAGATTCTTGGTGATATTCGGGACATGAAATACATCGGACAGGTATTTCTTTTTCCCATCCTGCATAGACAAATGAATTTTTCCAATCTGCACAATAGGATGTGCAGTATCATCACCAGTCTCCACAAATCCTGGTTTTTCCATTTTCCTTGCATCCTCCATCCATTCTGCATGACCTGTCATGTGGTTTGATGCACCTGAGTCAACATACCATAGATCGTTGCTTTCTTCTGCACTTATCACAGAATTGTTCATGTGCTGCACCATAAACAGATGCTCATTTCTGTCATCACCCTGTCTACTAGAGGATGCATAATTTCCTTGTTGCAGTTTTCCATTCATGATGTCATTCTGCTTTTTATAGCAGTCTTTAGCCATATGACCCATTTTACCACAATAGTAGCATTCAACATTACTGTTTGCATTTTGGCCTCTTTGCCATCCACCACGACCTCTTTGGCTCCCCCTGCCTCTAGAGTTACCACGTCCTCCTCCATAGGACTGGTTTTCTTGAGTTTGCTGCATATTCTGATTTCTGCCACGGCCTGCAAATCGGCCTCCTCTACCTCTGCCTCTACCTCTTCCAGCATTTGAGTAGAAGACAGCTTCTTTTGAAGTTCCTCCTGAAGAAGATGCACCACCATTTCTTTGCTCCTCAGAAATTAGAAGAGCAATCAGCTCCTCAAAATCAGGAAATCTTTCACGAACTGAAATGGATGTCCGAAACTGTGCATAATCCTTTCCTAGACCATTCAAGGTCACAGAAACTAAGTCATCATCTTCCACTGGTGACCCAATGGAAGCAAGTGCATCTGCAATCTTCTTCACCTTCATGTGGTAGTCGTTGATGCTCATATTTTCTCTTTGCACATTGTGCAACTCTTGCTTGAGCTACATTTTCCTGGCTTGCGTATTTGTGCTATACATTTTTGACAAAGTATCCCATGCCTCCTTTGGCGTACTTGCATCCTGAATATGCACAATCATAGAGTCTGAAATGCTGATAGATAGCCAGTACATAACTTTCCTGGCTCTCTCATGCCATGTTTTAAATGCCTGCATTTGCTGTTGATTGGGAACATCAGGAAGAACTGGTTCTTCTTCATTTCCTGCAACAAATTCCCAATATCCTTTTCCCATAAGGAAATTCGTCATTCTAAACTTCCATGCTTGGAAGTTGTTCTTGTCAAGCTTTTCAGTGACAATCTGTGAAAGAGAATCAGATGCCATTACAGAAGACTGCAAAAAATTCTGTCACTGCAAAAACCACAGCTTCACCCTCACAAGGGAAAATCTGCAAAACTGGCGAAAGTGGTATTTGACCACACAGTCACTTCCTAGTGACGATTTTTCATCAACAGGCAACAGGGATGATTCTGTAACTCCCAATGTCTCTGCGCACAAGCATACAATGCAATTTTTACAGTAACTATTCACCGACCTGTAGAATAGTGGCTGCACAGCATAAAACTGAGCCTTTTCCTGAGTGCGTGCAGAAAACTTCACCGCGAAGGGCGTCTCAACCTGAGATAATGCACTCCTGCAATTTTCAGCTGTGCTACCTGCAGAGATCTGCTCCCAAAACAGAAAATGAAAGCAACACTGCTCCTCTTACCAGAACACCGTGAGCTTGGCTTGCTTTCTTAAGCTCCTTACCACGAACAAGGCTCTGATACCATGTCAAGATTGTGGGAGAGAAGGAAGGAGTCTCGCTTGAAGCTTTCTTGCTTGCACAATGGGGGAAGACACACAAGGGTGGAGGCTGAAAATAGTTTTCCTCTTCTTAGTTGTGTAAGCCAAAAGAACTCTCTTACAAAGAAATAGAAGAACCCTATATATGGGTCTCAAACCAAACTCAACTAACTAAGGTGGCATACTAACTGAGCCATGAACTAGAGTAGATAAGGATAGCTATCATGTAGCTATTATTCATGGACGGTGTACCAACCGCATCTGCAACTGACAAGTCGGTGACATAAATACACAACGGTCACCCTGGCGTATCACGAGTGGAGCTCGATATCTCAACATAAAAATGGTATTTTAAAAATACCTTATTTTGAATCCATGTGATGCACACATATATTGATGAGTAAAATACCCGCCGAGTCACATCTGAGCAACCAAATTTGGCGTTTTCATTCTTCCAAAATCTCAACTAATTAGCAACTTAATCATTTTCTTACAAGTGTCTTTTTTGAAGCATTTTTGGTCCTAATGTAGGTGGAACATGGCTCCACTAGTTCTTGATAGTAATATAGTTGATGAAATAAGGGAACTTAAAACTTGAGGATGGGAAGAATCGTTGGTGTTGAAGAAAAGGATTCTTGGAGAACATGATGGCAAGATTCCATTACTAGGTTAGATACCAATTTGTACCCAAGTTGAGTGATTTTCACGAGTAGGATTTCTTGTAGTCACAAATGCTTATAGAAATTAGAGAAACTGGTTTCTTTCTCAAGTGCACTTTCTACTAGGATTGTATCGTTACTATGATGACATCGAGATAAATGAGAGGTAAAGAGAGAAAAGTGCAAGTGACTTAGGGAGACAAGTCTTAAGTCGAGCTCCTTAGTTATGCCTTATTGTTGATGGGCCTTGAGATACTTGCAAGGGAAACAGAAGAAGGGCTAAGGGGTTAGAGATAGAGTCGGTCAACCAAGGCCACAACGAAGGCCAATAGACGTTCCTAACTTGAGGAGTCCTAGTCCATACCTATTTCTTTTTCATTTATTTTTTCCTCTCTCATTTTTAAAAAAATGTACAAGTGATACATATCGAGCCTCCAAAAATAGAAGTATGAGAGATTAAAATGTTGATTGGAGGTGACAATCCTAGTTATAAAATGCATACTATGGATGCAAAGGTAGAACATTGAAACATAATGCCTCATTGTTGATGAATTTGTGGAGGAAGAACAATATTGTTTGATGAGGATTTGTCATTGTTGAAGCAAGCTGGGACTTCTAAGGAGGTAGATGATCAATTCATGTTGATATTAAGGTAAAACATGCTTGAGGAAGAGGGGTATCGATGTTTTTGTTGATGTTGCTAGTGTTTGATAAAGATTGGAGAATACTTGATGCTTTTGAGTGTTTTTGTCTCTGTAATAGTACATTCTTGATGTTGGGGGTAAAGGTGCCTCCACCTAGTTGCACGTGTATTAATACACTGATAGTACCCACAACTGCACATTGCAGATGGTGGACGCCCATCACCATCACTTTATTTTTTACTCTTTTAGTGACAGTTTGAATAAAGGAAGGCCCAATCACACATTGTGATTGTCAAAGTTCCCATTTTGTGTCTTTCTCTTTCTTGATCTTGCTCTCCCTCCATAGCTCTTCCAAGAAAGCTTTGATCCTTCTGACCTTTCAACTGGTATCAAAGTATGGTTGCTTGAACATTCCAACTTGATTCGTGGTGTCTTCAGCTTCCTATTGAATCCCTACATTCATTGGGTCTCCTTCTTGGCAACCATGGCTTCTTCCACTTAGGTATGTTCGTATGCTTCCATTTCTTCTCTGCTTACACTAGCCTTTAATAGGCTTGGTTTTCGACTTTTTTGGGATTCCTTGAGAACCATTAGTGCCCCCCATATGCCCCATAACCCTCAAAAAATACAACATCAAACCCAATAGCAATAGTTATGATTGCGCCTGTTTGGGCAGCTACCTTGCCCTATCAGATCTCCTCACTCCCATGCTTCTTTATAGCTTGGAAATAGTCTTTGGCACCTTGGCAATGATCACTGACCACCCCAGCATTCATCCTTTACATTTGAGCTCCATTTTGACTTGTTGAGCTGCAGCCCTTAACTGTGAAGAGAACATGGCATATTGGTGTTATACTTCTAGGACAACATGTTTTGTTATGCCTATGGCTTGTATTATGCTACGGGGATGCTATCATTGTGCCTAGACCTTATGTGGATGCTTTGGAGAATTTTTGGGATGCTTTGAGGCTTGATAGCTCATTTTTTCATAGGGCTTATGGCTGTATACAATTCTGGATAGCCATCATTTACATGGGGATTTATGCCTAATGCTTACAACTATGGTTTGAGAGCTTCATTTACATGGGGATTTATGCCTAATGCTTACAGCTATGGTTTGAGAGCTTCATGATATACCCATGTATGTGGAGTATGCCACATGTTGTCTATGCCTTGGATATTGATTTCAACTTGGATTGAGCACTCATTTAGCTCAATTTTGGACAATGATTTCATGGTGTTTAGAGTAGGGCTGATCGTAATTCTTAGTGGATATTTAATGCCTATTGGAAACTGGACATGTCTTGGATGTATACATTGATGTAGTGACTCTCCAGAATCAACATAAAGCTTGAATTTTCTCTCGAATCATTGGTTGAGCTTGAGCTTGCTTTGCATAGCATTTGGATCTCCATCTTTGATGTACTTATGGCATGTACCTTGCTTATGTCTTGACCGGTCTTGACATGCTTGGCTTATGCCATCTCTATATATGCTAGTTACATTGTCTTGGAGCTGATTGCTACTACGGCTTACTTGGGATTGACATTTGATTGCATGGAGTTTGCTTGCTATTTCTTGGCTTGCCAAAGTTACAGGTTGGATGCCCTGGATGTCTATGTGTGCTATGTATGGATGCTACATGGCACACATGCTGAAAATGTCTCATTGATGCTTGATCTTGGACACTTGTCACTAGTGCACTCTTACATTCTTTGTTTGAGCTTTCTTGTTTGACACTTACGACTTTTGTGCCGGTGGGAGTGTCTTTGGATGCTTGATAGACATAGACTAGGTGGGTTTATGCTACTTGAGCATTCAGATACTTGAGACTGGGATCTTTGCTTGGATGTTGCATGGTTGATATGTTGTGGTCCTCATAGATGTACTTGGGCTGATTTGGGATTTGAACTCCCTGAGTATATTTGTGTCGAGTCTTGCCAGTGTTGTGTACACTTTGCCCTATTACAGAGGGGGTGTGCCTGCTTACTGACGGATTCATTTGATATACTTGGGTGTTTGCTCGATGCCCGTATGACTATCACATGATTATTTATGCTTGCTTGATGCTGGTTATGCTTTGACAGTCAGTGGTTGACTTGGTGCATTCATTTTGTCTATAGTTTTCTCTAATTGTACCTGGCTGTAATTTATTACAGCAAGCAGCTATACATAGATTGTGATGTATTTTTTCATGTTAAACATCCTTATTTTGTGTACTTTTGATGGTACTTGGTGGAAAGCATCATCAACTACTATTTGGTGGTCATTTTGCCTTAATTTTGGTGGTATTTTGCTATTTACATCAATTTACAGCAAGTAGTTTTGAATTGTCTACAGCATGGAGAGTAGCCTAAAACTATGATTGATGAAAAATGGATGGATCTTGATGAGTTATACAAGTCCACCCTCATCTTGTCTCTCACTGAACTGGTACATTACAATGTGGTTGAGGAAGAACAGAGTGTTTGGAAGATTTGGGATAAGTTCAAGAATCTCTATGACAAGAAATTCTAGCAAGTCAGATGTATTGACTGAAATAACTTATGGACCTATGCATGAAGAAGAATGTGACGATGTCTGCCCATTTGAGTCAATTGCATGCTATTCTCAAGAACTTGAGTTCGCAGAGAGCATTAATTTTTTCAATGATGAGGTTACTCCATTTCTTTTTCTTGGGACTCTAAGTGAGTCATGGGATGTATTTCACACTGCCTTATGTGCTTTTGCTACTATTTTGAACTTACCTGATGTAGAGAGTGCTCTTCTGTAGTAGGAAGAGATCAACTGTAAGAACTTGGATGCCTCTTGTGTGTCATATGCACTCACTATTAGAGGAAGAGATGGTAATGAAAAGAATGACCGTGGGAATGGGTGTGGTAGAGACTCGCAGAAGTCTAGGTCTAAGTCGCATGGTAAGTCACAAAGCAAGTCTCGCAAGAGAAATGCTAATGTGACATGTCATCATTGTGGCAAGAAGGGTCATATACACCCACACTGTCATGAGTTTCTCAATGAGAAGCGCAAAGAGAAGGGGAAAGACAAAGTATAGGACAAGTCCTTTGATCATAGCATTGTGCCTATGAAATCTAGTGTGAAAAAAGAGGAGATAAATGTCATGCAAACTGAGGACTCCAATGGGGAGTACATACTTGCAACTAGTTCTTGTGATGTTCCGTCATTGACTGAGGTTCACTCTATGTATGCACAATGCTGGATTTTGGATTTAGGTGCTTCATTTTATGTTACACCATGCTGTGGGTGGTTCCACTCCTACCGCACTATGTGTGGTTCAATTCGCTTGGGTGATGACAGGTCACTTGCTATTGTTGGCATTACGGATGTACAGCTATAGTTCTCTACTGCCAGTACTTTTCTGTTACAGGATGTACGCCATGTACCTACACTTACACGTATTCTTATGTCTGCAGAGGGCAGCTTGATGATGATGGGTTTCATGTCTCTTTTGGGGATTCTGTAGTAAAATTGATGATGAGAGAAAGAGAGAGATAATGAGACAATGAGATGGAGAATGACTCAACAATTGTATTGCACACTTGCTTACACACTCTTTCATTGGAATAGGTAAAAGTATCCATGTATGTAAAATAAAGGTGTGGATATGGTAGGTTTTCTTAGTGAAGTATCATCCACATGTTCTAGATCCATCTTATCTAGTTCCCCTAAATATTTAGATATTTTCTTCCTAGATATTCTCTAAGTACATATTCATATGAGTAAATTCTAATAATCTAACATTCCCCCTCCCTAGAAAAGGTTAACAATATCTTCTAACATTCTTCCTCCCTTCTCAAAAGAAAATATGATTTCTTTTGCAGTACAAAAACTTTCTGCCAATCATTTTGGCTATAAGAGAAGTAAGATTACAATGATGACTATAGCATGAGACCTTGTCCTTGTTGTAGAAGATATACATCAATCTTTGCTTGCGACGATTTAAGGAATGTAAGTTGATGATGAAGATCTTTGGGCTTTGGTTGATGGATACCTTGATGAAGAGTTGATCACCATAGTTTGCTTCATGATAGACTTGATAAGAGATGTGCTTGTCATGTAGATAGATGTTGTATTTCAATTGGAGCTTGATAGTTGTGGAGTAAAATAACGGTGATAGCATGTTTGTATATGGGAATCTGATCCCAATGTGACTAGATATCATAGTAAGATAGAGATTGATAAGGTTCTTGTGACTTGATCTTTGGGAAGGTTGCTGATTAATACGGAAGTGTAAAATAGCAAGTGATTGATGAGCAATATCAACCATATTGTCCTTGAGAGGACTCCAAGAGTTGAGTATCACATATTCAATAATAGCATACTTAGTGTCAGTGTGCTCTTTTATACATAGAAAGAAGTTTGTGTAAATATGCACAAGCATTTCTTTGTACTTTATCCATTCTTTTCCCTTCTTGTGAAAGGCCAAAATAGTTTGCCATTTTGAGAAAGATACAATTTGTAGATAATGATTTGGGTAAGGCAAGAGATAGACTATTTCATGATGATACTAAGATAAAATTGGAAGAGAGAGTACTTGTGATTGTTGATGAGGTTGTTGCAATGTAAGATAGACTAATGATTGAGATTTGAGTATACAATTAGAGCAATATGATTGTAGGAGGAAGGTAACGATGTGGATGGTTGGATAGGGTGGGATCAATAGAAATTATGATTTAATGGATTGGGAGTCAAATAAACATAGTGTGGATGAAATGTGATGGTAGGATAATATCTTGTGTAGGGATTCAAGATTGCACATTGAGAAATAGTGATGTGAAAATGAGAAACTCAAGGAGATAAGATTTTTATGTGCACTTGGAAACATTTTGTGAATCTCAAATGTGTAGGAAGAATCCAAGAGTGTGTGCAATTGCATTTGTTCAAGAGATAGTGACACAAAGTGAAGTGGAGTGTGTGTGTGACCATTAGAATATGAGGATATTGAGTCTCTAGAGAGAGTGTGAGATAAGGACTAGGATATGATGTTGAAGTGGAGTTTAGATAAAGACTAGATGTTGAGTGAAAAATGTAAGGAGATAGGATAGAACACAGAGATGTAAGAGAAGCAAAAGCAATGTACTTGATGAGGGAGTGACCTTGAAGGTTGGTAGAAATATTCAATAAGAGTTGATGAGGAACAGTAGGCTTATCCACATCATTAACTAATAGAGTGACAAGGTTTTGCCATCTTCTTGACACTAAAGTATCATCCAAATGTGTTGAAGAATACAATTCCATAGAGAGGCCATAGACAATGCTTTCTTCGGCCTCAAGATGTAGAGTATAAAGGGCGTCCCCTTCTTTAAACTAAGTTAAAGTCCTCTATTTTAGGATGCAAGAGGAGAGGCTCACAAGGGTGATAAACATTGTAGTATTGAGAGTGGCTGGGAGAGCTAGAACATGCTAGGATAGATGAGTTGAGAGCATGAGAGCACAAAATGGAAGATTAATTATAGAGAGATGGATGTGAGGGGCCTTCATGGGGTAGAGAATTGAGATTTTCCATCAAAGAATTTTCTATGTATTCCACTAGTTGATAGGAGAAAGTGAATAATGGACTTAATGAGGATAGAAGGATGGAACATATGTGATGCATGGTGTGATAGGAATACCTTGTGACAAATACTTTAAATAAGGAAGAACATTCAAAATTTAACAAAAGAGGTGAGAATAAACATGTGGCCCAAGCGCAAGGATCTAGGAAGCTACTTGAAGCATATGCATGTTGGCACAAAGTAATAAGGTAGTCTATGTAAGTAAGGATAAGATTAGAGATAAGGTTTATGGATAAGGATCAATAAAAATGGAGAAAAATGGGAGGTAATGTAAAGGCTTGAGCTAGATTAGAAATGAGTGAAGTACATATGGCATGGATAGCTCAATGTCTCATGGCAAAGAGGGTGAGGTTGGTTTGAGAAAAGATAGAAAATATGTGTGGCTAGGAAAAAGATTCTTTGAGGATAAGGTTGAGTGAGAATTAAATGAATTGTGTATGGGAGATCACTTTGATGGGTAATGGATGTGTGGGCCACAAATAATTGTGAGAGAGAAGGGGTTTAGGCCTTAATATGGCAAAGGACCAAAGGGATAGGTAGGTGGAAAGAGGAGATAAGATGAGATAAGGATGACAATAATGATAAAGAGGACAAATATCTTTCTCTCTCTTAAGAGAGGTGATAATGAAGAAGATAAGAGTAAGTGAAGATGATAAGAAAATGCAAAAAGTAGGTGGACAAGATAAGATGAGTTCAAGATAATGAGGATAAGGTGCATGTGGATAAGGTTAGTTTACCTTGACATAGACTTAAATTCTACTAATCTAAACAAAGAAAATGATTTGGGATTGCAAGCAAGAAATGAATCTAAGGATTAACTTGAGTAGAAAAAAGCCAAAAGCTAATAACCTAGGCCCTCAGGAGCTTATGTGTGTTTCAGAGATGGCTTGCATTGGTTGAGAACCAAACTAGACATAGACTGAAATTCCTTAGGACTCACAATGGGGGAGAATATGGGTCATGTGCCTTTGAGCAGCTATGTGATGAGAGGAGTATTAAGCATAAGTTGACAGCCCCCTATACCCCACCCAAGAATGGTTTGGTTGAGTGGATGAATAGAACCATCGAGAAGCATGTACGAAGTATGCTTAGCCATGTAGGAATACCAAAGAGCTTTTGGGTATCATAAATAGATCACCTTCCAGTAGTTTGGAATTCCAGGTTGTAGAGGAGGTACGGACTGGTGGGAAACCTCCATCTTATGTGCATCTACGTGTCTTTGGATGTGAGGCATTCTACCATGTGCCCCAAGACAAGCATAATAAGCTAGATCCTAAGAGTGTCAAATGCATTTTCCTTGGCTATGGAGATGCAAGCGAGATGGGTTATCGCCTCTAGGATCTGTAGGCGTGAAAAGTCATCCGCAATCATGATATAGTCTTCCATGAAGACAAGATGCATTGACAACTTTAGATGGTGGTAGAGATATGCAGGGTTATATTCTAGGAGAAGCCACGTGCTCTTGCACAGTTAGTTGGAAAACCTACATCAACAATTAGTACACAAGGCCATAGTGTTAGACATGAGGTTGGACATGTAATAGAGCATGCATTGAGACAGTCTACTAGAGATAGACATTCCCTTGATAGATTTGAGCCCTCGATGCATTATGTCTTGGTTGTAGATGTAGGAGAGCCTCTCACCTATGATGAGGCTATGGACAGGGGTGACAGTCACTCCTAGGAGAGGGCTATGTAGTCTGAGATGGACTCCCTGCATAAGAATATGACTTGGGATTTGGTTGCATTGCCTAAGGGCAAGAAGGCTTTGTCATGCAAATGGGTGTACAAGCTGAAGAGCACCCCTGGAAATCCCAAGCCGGCTTATAAGGCAAGAATTGTTGCTAAGGGTTTTAAACAGGAGCATGGAGTTGAATTTGATGAAGTCTTTTCTCCTGTGGTCAAGATGACCACTCTACACTTGGTTTTAGCCTTAGTCGCATAGCTTGACTTAGACATGTAATCAGATGGATGTCAAGACTACATTCTTGCATGGGGATGTTCATGATGAGATATACTTGGAGCAGCCTAAGGGCTTTGCAAAACTTGGCAAGGAGCACCTAGTGTGCAAGTTGAAGAAAAGTCTTTATGGCTTGAACCAGGTACCTAGGGAGTTGTGTCATAAGTTTGATGCCTTTATGCAGTCACAGAGCTATAGTAGGAGTGCTATGGATCCGTGTTTTCACTTGAAAAATGTCTGTGATGGCTCATTGCTTATTTCAGTACTTTATGTGGATGATATGTATATAATAGGAAAAGCTCATGATGAGCTGGATGCTCTTAAATCTTAGCTAAAGAAGAGCTTTGAGATGAAGGATTTTGGACAGGCCTCTCACATTCTTGGTATACACATTAAGCACAACAAGCATCATGGACTACTCTACCTCTCATAGAGGGAGTACATTCATAAGGCCCTTGAGTGTTATGCATGCAGGACGTGAAGCCTATTGGTTTTCCGTTACCTTCTTATGTGAAGGTTTCACATGCTGATGAGAAAAGATCCGAGATGGCCAAAATCCCTTATGCATCAACCCTCGGCAGTTTGATGTATGCCATGATAGCCACTCGTCTAGATATTGCCTTTGTAGTTGGTGTTGTGGCATGCTATATGGCTACAACGGACAAGAAGCATTGGGATGCCGTGAAGGGTATCATGAGATACCTGAAGGGCACATCAGATATGCGTATTTGATATGGCAACCAGGATAGAGGAGTTGTAGGATACACAGACTCTGATTATGCAGGACATGCAGATAGTAGGAAGTCCACTTCTAGCTATGTATTTACCTATGTTGGAGGTGCTGTCTCTTGGATGTCCAGGGTTCAGAAGTGTATGGCTCTATCTACCACTGAGGCCGAGCATGTTACAGCCCCACCGAGGCTTGCAAGGAGGCCACATGGTTAGGTTTTTTGCTCCATGACCTTGGGATTGATGCTATACCTACGCTGCATTCAAATTCTATGAGTGCTATTCAGTTAGCTAAGAATCTGGTCTTCCATGTGAAGATGAAACACATTGAGGTGAGGTATCACTTCATACGTGGGTCATGGAGGATAGGTCTGTTGACATTGTCAAGATTTCCACTGACAAAAATTGTGTAGATCTGCTCACAAAAAGCCTCACTAGTGAGTGCTTTGCCTTCCTTAGGAGATTGATGGGTGTTGGATAAGATGACGTTTTTCCTCATCTTGTTGTACATGTGTATATTGTACTGTCTTTTCTTTATTTTTCTTCTTTTCACTCCTCACTGGGGAAGATTTGCCTTTAAGTGGGAGGTTGTTGGGGATAAAGGCACCTCCGCCTAGCCGCCTGTGTATTACTACACTGATAGTACCCACCACTACACACTACAGGTGACAGGCACCCATCACTGTCACTTTATTCTTTATTCTTTTAGTGATAGTTTGAATAAAGGAAGGATCGGTCACACATTGTGACTGTTGGAGTTCCCATTTTGTGTCTCTCTCTTTCTTTCTCTTGCTCTCCCATCATAGCTCTTCCAAACAGGCTTCGATCCTTCTCACCTTTCACTTGATCTCTTCCAAGGAATTTTTACTTCATTGCTTCATTCTGTCTTCTTTAGGCTCAAGCTTGCTTCTTGTTACCTATTGTATCTTGCATTCACATGATGAAACTTGAGAGCAACATGCAATTAGTTTTGGTCCAAAAAATTAGAAACTTGATTAAAACAATTTATCTCAAACTTGAGTATTTTACCACTTTTGAGATTTTTATCACTTACCTGATGTTATAGTTCCAAGATCACTAGCCCATATTCTCCCCCACGCAAAATGTTGCAATGCTTCCAAGCATTGCACATGCTTGCAAGATCATGTGACTTAGAACACTCATACTTGCACCATGGTCTATAATTCCTTATCAAGCTGTGTCTCCTAGCACCACTATTGATAGAACCATATGCATTCCTTTCCTTTCTAGAAGGCATTAATCTATAAGGATCTTGGCATTAGGATAAGTTTTAGACTTGATATGCGCATTTTGAATTGGGATTTTACAAGTTTTCATCGGTCTTTGGCTATGTTGATTCATCTATCTTAGCTTGAAAGGCTTGCCACATCATAGAATTTTGATTCATCAATTAACCAAGAGGCAATGAAACTTGAATCAAGGCTAGGGTGACTAGCAAACCCACATCTATTTTATTGTACTTGCCTTGTAGACCTCTAGATTTTGGGACCTTGTTCATGGTAGGATGTGGTCAGTTCTTCATCCTATCTTTACATAGGTATGTTAGATTGTGGATTAACAATCAACAGGGAAATTGGTGGCTCCATACTCAAGAGATCTTGGGCATCATGGTTGTGAGGTGCCTCCTCCAATAGCTTGAAGGAGTCCTCTTAGTAGTCAGCCGAAATTCATATCCATGCACATCACCATCCAGTCTCCCCATTGGAAACCTAGGACTTAGTTGAACATGGGAATTTTAGTTCTACTTCACAAGGGAAGCATGGATAAGTTACCTCTAACAGCAATCTAATGCCCACCTAAGAAAGACCACTTTGTAATCAATCAAAGGTAGGAGTGAGGTTAACACCACACTTGGTTCAAAGAGAGTGAGAGACGGGGGAGAGTGTAACTCGATCCCCCTAGCTATAAGGTAAAATCTCAGCTCTAGCCCCCTAAAACATTGTTAAACCTGGTAACTAATCCTACTGATATTGGGAGGGTCACGATTTAATCAACTCTATCATATTGGAAAGTTACCCAGCTTATCGGGTCCACCCACCCATAAGCGTTTGATCGTCGGGATTGAAACCTCCCACTTTCCTCGATTAGGTTTGCTTTAGTTTTCTAATTAGCAAAGCATACTACCACACTGTTTGGACATATGAAAAAGGGCTTCCTCTTATTACTCTGTTAAACTGGGTTCATTAAACTCAATCTTTAGCACATAACAAACAATTGGAAAATTAGATACTTTATTTCATAATAACAAGTAGAACCATCACTCCCTAGAGTGGTACAAAACCATCTTTTTGCAGAAAGACACTGTCCAACCTAGGATAGGGCCTTCAAATCCCTCGGGATTGGGTTGTATGTGAACACACTCCATCCATGGTTAATAGGGAATTTACTAGCTCAGAGCCTCTCTTAGCTTCCTTGAGCCTAAAGAGCCATCTAACATAACAAGGGCACTTATCACTCGGCCCTTTGCCCTCTCATGTGCTCGAGTGATCTAAAACCAAAAACACCTACCTCCCTCGAGAGCATAGAACCCCCACCCGCAGGTGAGTTTTCGCACTCCAGAGAGTGTTCGGGAGCATTGGGTTGGGGATCCCAATGTCTCGAACCACCACAATCCACAACTCATCCACTTGTACAAGCAGGGAATCATAAGAGCCATAATTCATCATTCACAAATCCAAAAGCAGTCATAACCATAAAACAATTTTAACACACTTATCAATGTATGAGATGTACAGAATCTATCCCCTCCATCAACTCCCGTGTTTGTTCCTAAAAAGCAATTGATAATACTAACATGCTTTTGTAAGTTTAAGTACGTTCTAACTAATCTATGTAACAGACTTATCCTATGGGCTTTTCTAACAATAGAAAATTAGGAAGTTATACATTTAATAGCTTAAAAGTAATCATTTTATTATGTACTAAACTTGATTATCTCCATTCAACCATCTATCATGATTACGAGTTATGGTCGCAACCTCGGTTTGTTGTGGAATAACCGATCCTTCAGGTTGAATGGATTTGGGGGTAACTTCTGCTTACGCTTCAGCTTCCTGTTGAGTTCCCTTAGTAGCAGCTACTTCCTCACATTGGGGAGCTCTCTGAGCATGATCTCCCTTAGTATCTCGACATCTCTTGGGAACCATGTAAGAAGCTTGATGTTTTTGAGTAGTGCTTCCCTATAGGTGTAGAGAGGGAGAGGCTCGATTGATTGCAATAGAGCTTCATCGCGTCAATAACATAGAGACTTCTACAAGGGTTGTTGTACTGACACAATGCACTACCCTTGTATATATAGTAATGGGGGGGGTAAAGAGAGAACATTTCTTTTTAGCATTTTTAATGATATCATCGATGATAAAGAGAGAACGCTTTCTTTTAGTGTCTTCGATGATATCATCAATGACGTCAGAGAGGGGCTCCATTTTTGCAGTGTGAAGATAAAAATTTATGAATGTATGGGTGAGCATCACACATCGCTTTATCGGGCAGGTGTCACTCTAAGGCCTATGACTAAGGCAGCAATGTCCAAGGCATAGACATTGGCATCTTGGCCTTTGCATACTTGGCAAAGGGCTACGAAGTCTTCATTGCCACCGTTGGCTACACGTGAGAATCTCCCACTAGTTGTAGGAAAAGTTTCCCACCAAGAGGTCACCCATCTCGACAGTGTTGTCACCCCAAGTGCATTTAATTGACAAGTGACTATCCACTAGGCTAGTTATTTTTATTGTTCTATACTACAAACATAGTTTTAATAAGCTTATCTTGGGAGGGTTTTCCAAGTCTTCCTTCCATGAACTAGCATATTTTCAATTGTGCAATCTTTATGATCAATTTTTGGAATGTATACGCACATTGTTTATTAAAATAAACTAAGTAATAGGGACATTAAAATGATTTAACATTGTATTTGCATCAAGGTGCACTTGGACCTCTTCTACCTACCCTTTGACCTTTTGTATGATTTGTATCTATTGGATGGGTTCAAGGGGCTCTTCTTTTTATATATTGGTCTTCCTATTGTGAGCATAGTAAGGAGGTAATCTCTCTCTTAATCTTTTTCTTCTTGTCCTTTCTTTTGATTGAAGAAGTGTTCAAATCACTTGATCTAGACATCAACACTCTGGCTTACTTGGTTTACACTCTAGTCATCACATTAAGTAGGATTGGTGTCACTTCCTCGTTGAGTGCCTCTATACCAAAACAACCTAAGGGCATGGATGCCATCATTTCTTTGCTTGTGGAAGCTTTTTGTCTTGGACAATCAGCATATAATTGTGTGACACTACATTCAAGGCATCTTAGTGCTTCTTTGTCTCTACGGGCTTTCTCTTTTTCAAGGCATCGAGATGAGATGTGCCCAAGGTGGCCAATATTCCAAATTTAGGTGACTGGTTTTTGAAGTCACATGCCTCTAAATTTGCATCCCCTTTCTCTACCCAATGTCATCATTAGAATTGGTCAAAATTACACTAGTACTACATTGTTATCTTTGTCATATGAGATGGAAGGGTTATATATGTCTCCTTATCTAGGGGCTCCTCTATGTAGTGGATTGGAGTGTTGCTTTGTGGAAGTGTTATGATTGGCATAGGTGGCCTTGGTATCCATATATCCCTTCAATTTTATGTCTACAATAGGTGTAACTTTTCTTCGATCATTAGGCAAGGGTAGCGATATTGGAGCTCATATTCTAAGGTGTGAGTTTTTATTCGTTGGATAGGGTTTTCGATCATAGAGGATCTGGTAATCTCCTTGGAAAATTAGTAGCTGGTTTCATCAACTCAAATCTCCCACATTAGTGCACGATCTTATTCAAGGTTTAGGACATTTCATTAGAATGCCATTGCCTCCACAATGTATGTACAAGACATTGGACCTCGTATGAAATCCTTTCAAGGCCTCTTAGAGCATGGCAAACTCCAACTTGAGATTTGACTTTTGTTAAGAGAGATACGTTCACTTTCCCTTTTCTTGCCCTTTAGAGATAGTTTGTTCACCATGGATGGTTGCTTGTTTACTATGAACTATGATGATGCCTATTGGCTAAATGATGTTGCTATTTCATTCCATTAGTAGGTCATGGACTCTTATGGCTTCTTCTCACACATCTACCAATGTGTCATGGTTCAAGTTGGAGTTACTCGTAAATTCTTTATACACTTCCTCATTCTTGATCTCATTAATGAAGACTATTGCTATAGCCCTCTAAGTGGGTCTTTTAGTTATACTAGGGACTCTCCTATTATAGAGACTATGTACACGAATGATGTAGTCTCATATATTTCCTCTTTGCCTTTTTAACTCACATTCATGAGTCTAATAATGAGGTAATGTGAGATTTCAAGGGTGTACCCTTTGCTTATGATTGCCTATGTGGAAACAAAGTGCTATGAGGGATTCCTTTGTGCAAGAGGGCCAATGTTCTGATTCCTCAATAAGTCAATTCTAGTCTAAGTCTACCTTAGTTCTAATGCTTGGAGTTCTTAACATCTTAGAGAGGGCTTAATGTGCTTATGTGACTAATGTGATTTAACTTGGTTGAGTGTGTGAGTTGCCATATAGTGTGTATGTAGGCTGTGACATGAGAGGAGGTGGATGTATAGGTATGCTATCACGTGTGAGTGAACGAGGGTGTGGTTGAGTGACATGCACGTGCCTATGTTGAATCTATATCCCTAGCTATGCGCCCACTATTCATAGTGCCTAGATGACCTATATAGTCACGTGTCTGTAAAATTGCACCTATGTGCCTATAGTGGTCGATGATGAGCGTGGTCGTATGTTATGGAGTTCACATGCACGAAGGGCTTAGGGCTCTATGTGGGTGATTGCACAACGGAGTGACGGAACCGCGTCAAGGTGAATTAGAGGATTGCGTGGCGGATCGAGTTTATGCCATGTGTGGACGATTGAAGGAACGAGTAGCCGCTTGTGTATAGCCCTATGTGGGCGATTGGACGAGCATGTGTGGCGAGCAAGCAGAGCCCGCGGCCGACTGGCCTACTTGGCCACCAAGTTGGCGGCGGCGTCCTATGTGGGCAATCGTATCCAGGGTGGCGATTATGCCATGGCCCTACGTGGCTGATTGGAAAGCCGGATAGTATGACATGGTTGAGCCGAAGGCCTGACATGGGCATACGATCACGATAAAGGCGAGTGAGCGGCAAGTCGATCGCCAATTGAGAAGCGTGCCCGTCTATAGATCCATCCTAACCCTATTTTATTAAAGAATCATGGCAGCAACAATTATACACAGAGGCTTACCCTTCGTGTTTACTCATCTATTCACTCTCACCTTCGAATTCTTGGTCTTGGTTTCCCAGTCTCCATATCTGCATGTGGTTGAGTGCAAGCCTATGAGTGAGTGCTTCATGTGTGATTAAGTAGAATCGCTCTCACAGTAAGTCATGTGGGCGAGTCTTAAGTTCACAAAAAGTTATCGAGAGACATGGAAAGTTGTTGATTTTTAAAGGTTTTTAAAATATTTTTTGAGTTTTGTTTGCAGTTTCTGTTTTTCTTTCCTTTGATAGTATCCTATCCTAATTAATCATCAATAAAAAAACCAATCTTAATTAATCATCAATAAACTTCTCAATCTAGAGTTCCTAATCTAGGAAGAACGTTTCGGAGTGAGCATGTTAAGGACAAACCTCCTATTCCATCATATGGTAAGAGTACGATGACCTTTATGGTCTATTTTTTCATTGTCCTAAATATTGGAACCAAAATGTTGGGATTTATGCTCAACATCGGGACTTTAGATGGAAATCTTATTACTTCAAGAGCTTTCCACCATATTGGCTATGTTATCTCTCACCGAGCTTCCTTACATTCCTCAATCCAACTTTATACTCTTCTCTCTATCCAAGAAAGCATAACGTAAGACTAGATTTAATGAGCCATTGTCAACTCACCTACTTACCTATCATATTGTAGTCATTACTCGATGGGTTTACAAATGGCTTCATGATCCAAGTGGTACTTCCCAATTCAATTCATTGCTTTGTAGCTCTATGCTTGATCCATGAATGGTCTACGAGGTGATACATGAAGTGAGGAGAAAGAAGAAGACATAAGAGGTGGAGAAGAGCTCTCGAGGAAGTTACTATATGTATATCCTCTACATCACGTGCATTCAAGGCCTATTTATAAATATCCTTATCTGTGATTTTTTTCCTAAATAAAACATAACCCTTTTCTATTCAATCTATCAATAGTCCCTTTTTATTGCACCCTTTTATATGTGAAAAATGTATAAAAATAGTATTTTAAAAATACATTATTTTGAACCCACATGATGCACACATATATTGATGAGTAACTTACCCGAGGAAGAGCTTCTCTTGATGGTCACTCACTCTCCATCATGATACACCCTACGTGTATGCGTGCACACATGCACACACACACACACATACACACAAACACAAACACACACACACACACACACACACTCTCTCTCTCTCTCCCTCTTTCTCTCTCTATCTCAAGATGCAATAGTGGATAAGATAGAAGCAAGAGAAGAAAGCTCTCAAGGTTGGCATACACAAGAATGAGCTCTCTCTCTCTCTCTCTCTCTCTCTCTCTATCTATCAAGATGCAATAGTGGATAAGGTAGAAGCAAGATAAGGAAGCTCTCAAAGTTAGCACACATAAGAATGAGCTCTTCTATTCATCTTTATACATAAGATTTTTAGTCTAGAGTTCCTACCAAAAGTTGGATAGCCTCCCCATGTGCCGTTCTCTTTTTAATTCATACATACATCTTACATCACTTGGATCAATTCTGCCTTAAGTGAAGAAAAATTTTGTATACGCAACCTCACATCCATTGTGGGTCTTTCTTAAACTGACTTGAGAGATAGTACAATTTGCACGAAAGTCAAAGGCTCTTGAGTAATATTATAATGTAACCATAATAAATAATTGAAAGATATTATAGTTGTATACTGCAGATGGTAGTGCCAAAAATATGTAATGTAATTACAAAAAATATCCATTTGAAAAGTACTTTTAGCATTTTGATTTTCATGCTTCTTCCTTGACATGACTTGACTTTTGCATCCTCCTTCATTTGAGGTTAACATGCTTAAATAATGTCCACAAAGGCCAAGGTGCATGCAAAAAGAGAAGGACCCAATCAATGCCAAGTGGAAAATGATAAATGATACCTAACTTAGAGTGGAAACCCTGATCCTAATATATTTGGTAAAAAATGAATAGAGAGCTCATTCTTGTGTGCAACTTTTGAGTTTTCACTCTTCTATCTTATTATCTATTAGCTTGTGACAATCATTGCTTAAAATGAGAGAGAGAGAGAGAGAGAGAGAGAGAGAGAGAGAGAGAGAGAGAGAGAGAGAGAGAGGAACTAGTTGAAGCTCATCTTCACTCCTCACTTCCATCTCTTCTTTCCCTTTTGCTTCCATAGCTCAAAGCATAAGATATTGATTATATATATATATATATATATACACACACACACACACACACACACACACACACACACACACACACACACACACACACACACACACACACAGAGGTAGATTGGGAGAAGCTCTTCTACATCCTCTTCTTCCCCTTCTTCTTCTCCATCTACTTCTCTTGATATTGGAGCTTTGGTGGTGTAGGTATGTAGGAGTAATGTGGTGGATTGAGGAGCTATGCATGAATTGTAAGACCCCCAATGAGCATCTCATGCTTTTTGAACTATAATGTAGGAAATTTAAGTAGGTGAGTTTATTATATACTTTAGGCATATTTGTTTCTTAATTTTTGAGGCATATGAGAGAAACCTTAAATGGTTTAGAGAAAGGGTATGAGCCAATTAGGTGAGAGATAGTTGAGACTAGTCATAGGTGAATCAAGCTCTTGAAATAACAAGAATCTTCATCCAATGTCACATTTGTTGAGCTCTTATAGAGTATAATAAGTTTTGGATAGAAGCAATCACTTTGCAGCACATATCTTGAATCAATGTTCGAAAAAAGCATTGAAGAAAATCATTCTACATGAGGGTTGGTATGATATAAATCCTTTAGCGAGCTATACGTATGCTTTTTGTTTCTTAGCTTATGCATATGTACCTTAGCAATCACATAGTAAACTTGATGAGAAAGTAATCAAAAATATTTTTGTGGGTTATAATGGTGCTAACAAAGGTTATACGCTCTAAAATCCTTCTTCATAGAGGAATTTGGAAGAGTAGAAACATGCTATTTGCTGAAGTTTTGGCTTAGACTTAGACTAATTTTGGTATGCCATATGTATATTGAGCATATATGCTTGAGGGCCTACTTTTCTCATGTCCCATTGATGTAGCATTTTAAGCATGTAGTGCCTCAAGTGCAGAATATAAAAATGTTTTACGCTAGCCACAAAAGCAACATATAAATCCTCATAATCTTAATGAGATTGTGAGAGAATAGTCTTTGTGTGAAGAAATAAAATTGCCAAAGTGGGTAATCAAAATCTTGTAGGACAACGAGTTGGATGCACCTCTTTGTCATACAACATGTGTTAGAATACAACTTTGAAATGAGAAAGTTGATATATTGTGTACGAGTACACTTTGTCATTTGGATAAGCCATATTACTTAGAAGAAACTTAAATAATATAAAATTTGGAAAATAGCCATGAAGGAGGAAATGGAGGCAATCCTCAAGAGGAATACTTGGGAAATAGGGGATTTGATATCCCTAGTAGAAAGCTTAGATAGTCATCTATACATTGATTATACGAAATGTATAAATTCTTGAGATGAGCCTTCCTAAATTTCCCAAATTTGGTGGGACATCAATAGGGAGTTGAATCCCCATATAAATTCACTTGAATCACCTTTTCTATTTGGCTTTACGATTAAGAGAAATCCAGGTGCTTGATTGGTTACAAAAGAATATGCTCAATAGAAAGGCATAGATACGGTGAAACATTTGTATTTACATGTGAGGATTCCACCATGAGAATACTTGTTGGGGTATATCTACTCATTATGGTTACATTAATTGGATAGAAAAATATTTTCTTGAATGGATATTTGCATAAATATGTTTGAGAGAAGTTCATGTAAGTCAAGAAAGTGATTTTGTGATACTTGCTCGAGAAGGGGAAAGTCATGGGGAAGTTACTATATGTATATCCTCTACATCATGTGCATTCAAGGACTATTTATAAATATCCTCTACATCATGTGCATTCAAGGACTATTTATAAATATCCTCTACATCATGTGCATTCAAGGACTATTTATAAATATCCTTATCTTTGAATTTTGCTTGAATAAAAAATAACCCTTTTCTATTCAATCTATAAATAACCCCTTTATATTACAGCCTTTTCTTTTATTAGACATTTAACCCTCAGTCCCCTCCTCCTCTTCTTCTCCCCTCCTCCATTTTTCTTTCACTAAAATTTCAATCCTGCTTAGTTCTCTCCACTCCACCCCTACTCCCCCTCATACCACCCCTTCTCTTGCAAAAAAGAGAAAAATCAAAGTTTTAAATCCCAAACCATGCCTTATTTTTAAGTTGGGGTGGCAATGTTAACAAGGAGCTATTTTTAATGCATGCTTTTGTGGCCCCTATGAAAAACCTCCTCCCTTGTAGTCATGCGATTCCATAAGTAACCCTTGGTCAATCCCCTTGATCCAATTAGAACTATAGCTTGGTGAGAAGTCAAGAATTTGTGCATAGAACTTTTGTGCAAAGAATGCAACCAAAAGGCATTTCCCTTGATCTTGTTACATTTATATGTAGTTTCAAAGCTTATGGCATGACAAAAGTTCTAGAAATGCTGAAGTAAACTAGAGAAAACTCAAAAGAGGGTTTTCATTTGACACATTAGTTATCAACATGTCTTTGAAATGTAGTTTCTTTTGGAGAAGCATACATAGATGTTTGATAGGTTGGATCTTGGAGAGATAAAGTCGTATAGAGTGTTGTGATTGTAGTTTATGATTATTAGTTTGGATAAGAAGTGATGAAATCCTTGTTTTGCCTCTCATGTAAATGAAGGGTGATTCTTTGATAATGTTAGATTTATTTCTTAAATAAAATATTTTGGATAATAAAATTTCTAGAAACAAGATATTGCCAAGGATAAACACAAAAAGTTGGATCCTAAGTTTGTGAAATGCATCTTTCTTGGTTATAGGGATGTAGGAGAGATGGGCTATTGCATATGGGATTTGGAGGCTTGGAAGGTCATCCACAACCATGATATTTCCCATGAAGAGAAAATTCATAAGCAGCATGGGTAGGCCATTGAGGTACAAAGGGCTATATTTTAGGAGGAGCCTCCTATTACTATACAAACAGCTAGATAGCTTGCAGCAACAACATGCTGATGCCCCAATGGCCTAGGACCTTGATGTTAGATAGGATGTATAGGCCCCACAACCTATTTTGTGGTGATCTACTAGAGATAGATGTGAGTCTGATCATTTTTCACCCTCTATGGATTATGCTATGGTGATAGATGGCAGTGGGCCTCCTTACTTATGATAAGGCTATATATAGATGTGATAGTCACTCTTGGGAGAGGGCCATATAGTCAGAGTATGACTCATTGAAGAAAAATTATAAGCACGATTTAGTTCCTTACCTAGTGAAAAATGTGGTTTGCCATGTTATTGGGTATACAAGTTGAGAAGCACTCCTAAACACCACAAGCCAGCTTATAAGGCTAGATTGGTTGCTAAGGGTTTTAAGTAGGAGCACGGTGTTGACTTCAATGAAATCTTCTCTCATGTTGTCAAGATGACAACCTTACACTTGGTATTGGATTTGGTCACACAACTAGATCTACACCTATATTAGATGGATGTTAAGATAGATTTCTTACTCATAGACTTGCATGATGAGATTTATATGCAGTAGCCTAAGGGCTTTGAGAAAAAAGATAGCAAATACCTAATATACAAGTTGAGAAAGAGCCTTCATGGCCTTACGAAGGCACCTAAGAAATGGTACCACAAGTTTGATACTTTCATGCATTCACAAGGATATACCCATAGTGATGGATTTGTGTTTATACATGAAGAAGACTGGTGATGGTAGACTTGACATGATTTTGGTACTCTATGTGGGTGATATGCTATTTGTTGAGAGCTGTCATGATGGGCTGGATGTATTGAAAGGTTAGCTCAAGAAGAGTTTTGAGATCAAGGACATAGGACAAGCCTCACATATTCTTGGGATGCACATCATGTATGATTGCTCTAAGGGACTACTTTACTTGTCATAGAAGGAGTATATCCTCAAGGTCCTTGAGTGGTTTCATATGTAATATGTTAGGCCTATTGGCTGTCCTTTTATCTTCTCATTTGAAGGTCAGTCATGCCAATTGTACCTAGTTTGATGAGTAGAAGACTGAGATGGCCAAGAACCTGTATGCATCTATGGCAAGTAGTTTGATGTATACCATGATAGCTACTAATCCTAACATAGCATTTGCAGTGGGAGTTGTGGTATACTATATGGCTACACCTGGTAGACGACATTGAGATACCGTGAAGGATATCATGAGGTGCCTTAAGAATACTATAGATATGTGTATATGTTATGGTGGCTAGGATATAGAAGTCATGGTACACTGACTTTGATTATGTAGGACATGTAAATAGTAGGAAGTCTTGTCCTCACCTTTACTAGAGGTACTATTTCTTGGATGTTAAGGGTGTAAAAATGTATGATCCTTTCATGTTGGAAGAGAGGGAGAGAGACAGAGTGGAGCGGAAGATGAGCCTCAGCTCATTGTTGTTCTTCTTCCATTATTCTTCCATCATAAAAACTAAAAGAGACTTACACACATAGGTATTACTAACCAAGACTAACTGTGGTTAAGTCACTAACTAAACCAACTTATTGAATGTCACACATGTACAGCTGTATCTAGCTAATGTTGACCAGCTAATGTTGGTCACACACATAAAGATAGACTGACTGAAGAGTAATGGGGGACTTGATATCATAACACACCCCCTCAAGCTCAAACCATCTGATAAACTCCAAGTAGCTCTCTGAAGTATATGAACCTTTCTTTACCAAGAGACTTGGTAAATATATCTGCTACCTAGTCTTTAGTCTTCACATGAATCAAGTCAATCTACCCTTGTAAGAACCATTTCTTTGATGAAATGGTAGTAAACCTCAATATGTTTGGACCTAGCCTAGTAGTAGACAGGATTGCTAGCCAACATAACATTGCAAAGGTTATCACAATGCAATCTCACTCTACTTTCTAGCTGTATTCCCAAGTCTTTCAGCAGTTTCATTAACTAAACTGCTTCGCAAGCCGCTAAGGTAGTTCCTCTGTACTCAGCTTCTATACTAGACAATGCAACAGTAGGTTTTTTCTTACTTTGCCAACTAATCATACTGTTGCCCAATCCAAATGCATAACCACTGGTTGACCTCTTGTCATAGGCACAACCAACCCAATCAGCATCAATAAACCCTATTAAGTCAAGGAATTTTCCATATGCATAAAACAACCCATAATCTGTAGTACCCTTTACATATATCATGATCCTCCTAACTGCATCTAAATGTGGTTTGCGAGGCTTTTGCATGAACTGACTAATCAACCTCGCTGCATAACATAAGTCAGGACAGGTAATTCCCAAAATCAATCTGCAGCTTGACAACACTCTGATCAAGAAGTGTCTACATAGGCTTGCATTTAGCCATACCATACTTCTATAACATGTCATGAGCATACTGCTTCTGTAGTAGCCATATACATTGAGGCATAGAGACTACCTCAATCTCAAGAAAATACTTTAGTTCACCAAGGTCTTTGACTCTGAATTCGACCTATAAACATGATTTAATTTCAGCAATGCCCTCTTCATAATCTCCACTGATGATAAGATCATCTACATAAAACCACTAGAAACAAATATCTATGATTTTTCTTCTTTGTGAATAGACTATGATCTGCATCACCCAATCTAAATCCATGTTGTTGTAAATAACTATTGATCTGAGCATACCATGTTCTAGGTGCATGTTTCAATCCATATAAAGCCCTTTTCAGCTTACATACATGTGTAGGAAAGTCCGGGTGAACATAGCATTCAAGCTGCTCCATATATACTTCCTCAACAAAATCACCATTCAAGAAATCATTCTTGATGTTCATTTTCCATAATTTCCAACTTTTGCATACTGCCAAAGCAATGACAGTTTTGACTATTGCCATTTTAGCCACCCGGATTGATAGTCTACTCATGGTCAAGGCTATATTGCTGTGCATATCCTTTTGCAACCAGCCTAGCCTTATAGCATTCTAACGAACCATCTGACTTGCACTTAACCTTGTACACCCATTTGTAGCCAATGGGGACTTTGCTTTTAGGCAACTCAACCAATTCCCATGTCTCATTTTCAACCAGTGTATGTAAACATGTCAACTAGTTTTCTGACTCTCTCATATCTCTGTAATTGTGACTCACTTTGAGCTTATCTCTCATGAGGCGGTACTTAACAACTTTGCCTTGCTCCACACGTCATAACAAATGGAATGCCCAACTCACTATCCAAACTATCACTACTAGATGACTCATAACCTGTTGTAAGTGGACGTGTCACATCCTCAAGCATCTTTTCTTTTCCCTTATCTGATCTCCCCCTCACTGACATATTTGTGTTAGTGGACATAGAAGTATGACTCCGCAAGCATCCTGACCAAAGACTTACTATAGGTGACCCATCACTTGTAGGACCACTCATAGATATACTCATTGTAGGTGTATTTTCAACATTACTAGTGCTGGCTAATCCATCAGTAGTCATTGCAACAAGATTACCATACCACGAAGCCAACTCATCAAAAACAACATCTCTGTTAATCAATGTCCCATGTGTAGATGGTACATAACACTTGTAAGCTTTTCAATCTTGTGCATAACCAAGGAACACACTCTTGACAGCTTTAGGATCCAATTTCTTCTTTTTTTCATAAAAAACATGCACATATGCAATGCTGCCAAAAACCTTCAAGTGTGAAATGTCAGGCTTATGACCATACAACCTCTCATATGGAGTTACATCATGAATCCTTGTTGTAGGGGTTCTATTCGGCACATAGACATCAGTCACTACTACTTCAGCCCAATAACCATTTGGCAAACTCTTCTCATTCATCATAGCTCTTGCCGATTCCATTAGTACCCTATTTTTCCTTTTTGCTACACCATTTTGCTGTGGTGTATAGTTGCAAGTTAACTGTCTTCTGATCCCATGTTTAGCAAAGGTACCTGTCAAAGTAATTAGAGACATATTCTCCACCTCCATTTGATCTAAGACATGAAATTTTACAGCTCAACTCATTTTCAACATGCTTCTTGAAGTCCTTGAATGTATCAAACACATCATCCTTATGTTTCAATATGTAAAACCAAGTATACTTGAAGGATACATAGTAATGAGCACCATCAAATGAAGCATTATGAGATGGACCCCATACATCCAAATGTACCAACTACAAGGGTCGTGAGCTATTTCATACATGTCTCATAAATGGAAACCGTTCTTGCTTTCCAAATTGACATGCATCACATACATGTCCAAAGTCATGATACTTGAACTTAGGCAGTCCAAGCACAATCTCCTTCTGCTGCATAGATTTCAGCTTTTGAACATTCACATGGCCAATCTGCTTATGCCGTATCTCAACATCCCGTATAGCACCATCATCATGTGCAAACATGGTTGCTTTCAATTCTAGAATTGACGCATCAAGAGTAAAAATTCTTCCATCTCTTTGGCCTCTAGAAATCATATTGCAACCATTACCACATTCTTCAACAAAGGATCCATCTCTATTAAATCTCACCTACAAATTTTGTTCTATCATCTGTTCAATTGACAAAAGATTCTTGGTTATTGTAGGTACATGTAGTACATCATGCAAGCTCTTTTTCTTGCCATCAGGCATCAACAACGAAACAATTCCTGTGTGCTGAATGTCATGTTGGGTGTCATCCCTAGTACACACATAACCATGTGAACCTGCAACCATCTCATCAAACCATTCTCCATGGGGTGTCATATGATTTGAAGCCCCTAAATCAATGTACCATCTCTCATCTCTGTTCTGCCTAGATGCATCCTTAGATACATGCTGCATGGCAAACAATTTTTCAACCTACTCATCATGAGCACCTCTAGAAGATGCATATTGCCCATGTTGTTTGCCCTTTGCCTTCATATCTCCTTGCTTCTTGTAATAATCCTTTGCAATGTGTCCATATCTGCCACAGTAATGACAGTCCTTATCTCTATTTGACTAATCATTTGACTGCCATGAACCAAATCCACCACCTCTACCATTGGGTGATCTCCCCCTACCTCTAAAGTCACCAGATCCACACTGGCTTTGTGTATTTGTGCCATGCTAGGCATTTTTCTGATGCTGTCCATAAGCATTTCGAGTGTCTCCTTGACCTAAAAAAGAGCCACGGCCTCTGCTGCCTCTACCACGCTAGCTAGAGTAAAGAACAATGTCTCTACTTTGAGATGTACTAGAACTTGTATTTAGCCCAAGCTTAACTTCCTCATGTAGCAGCAAAGCAATCAGCTCTTCCCAATCAGGGGATTTAGCTCTCACAGAAATAGACTTATCAAATGCTTTATACTCTTTGCCGAGTCCATTCAATGTCACTGCAATCATATCATTCTTAGACACTGAAGATTCAATGGTGGCAAGCCGATCCACTATATTCTTGATCTCTGTAGTGTAGGCCTAAATGCTTCTGCCATTTCTAGACATATTATTGAACTGTTGATTTAGATTAATTTTTCTTACATGTGTTACATTTCCATAATTCTTCATGAGTATGTCCCATGCATCCTTTGGAGAACTGCATCCAGTAATTTGTATAACCATAGCATTTGAAATACATAAGGAAAACCAATGTAACACCTTGCACGCTCTCTCAGTCCATAGCTTATGAGCCCTTTTTTTATCATTTATCGAATTCCTTTCATGTAGTTTAGGTTCAGCCTCATCACTTATACATAAGTTTCAATAACCTCTACCAACCAAAAAATTCTTCATAGGGAACTTCCATAAAGAAATTTTTTTGTTGTCCAGCTTTTCTCCCACAATTTGAGTGATATTGCCAGTACCTTGAGCATTTGCCATAATTGCGGCTTAGGCATTCAGAGATGTATACAACATGTAAGTATCTAACTCCTTTTCTTACAGTTCAGGACCAGTTTCTTGCTATCCAGGACAGTTTTTTTTACAATTCATGATAGTTTTCCTAACAACCTGCTTGCTGTAAATTGTATTCCAACAATGGAAGCCACAGTAAACTGAGCATAAACCAAGCTCAAATCAGTTCAAAACATTCTATGGTAGTGGCAAAACATCCCAACAACAAACTATGTCCATACAAGTACCAATGTTTGTACTATATGCAAGTAGCAGTACCAAATACAGCCAATCCATTGCTATAACCAATAGTATTTCTATGTTAAAACAGGAGTATTCAGACCTTTAAAAATCCCCAAAACATCTCATTCAGTTTCCACTCTATGCAGGAGTTGATACATGTTCAACTAGTCAGAATATATTGCATGTATGTCAAGTGAAGATGATAGGTATCCTTCTTCCTACAGACAATAACCAATCAATACCGTGGTGTAACTAGCAACAAATTAGTCCAAACTTTGGACTTTCAACACTCACAATATCCAAAAAGCATCTACCACTCAAGTGGTATGATCCAAGCATTTGTCACTAGCAAATAAGCATCACAGATACTTCAACCCACCCTGTAGGTATATTGTTTTCAAATTTAGGACATCAACCAGTTCATTGTTTCCAGATTTCAAATAAGCTCCAAAAGTGAGCATTTAACACTCCAATATCATGCTCAAATGCATGATAATAAGGGCATATACATTGTTAGGATGAATGCCACTAGTGCCCTGGAATCACCTGCTGTTTACTGCAGTAAACTACCAGTCTACACATGTCTGTGCTGAATATCTCAAAATCTGTGAGAAATTTGAAAAAACTTTCTTCTGCAAAGTTGTAGATCACGTCAAAACGATTGGAAACAATAGGCCATTTTTCCAAAAACCATGTTTGTAGAAAGATATAGCTTTTGCAGAAAAATGGGCTACAGGCACAGTCTCCTTTGATGTCGTTTTCTTCAGATATGATGTCTTGATGTCAAATGGCCACTACCAAGCCTTCAGGCTTCAGGCATTCAAGCTCTGATGCCATGTTGGAAGAGAGGGAGAGAGACAGAGTGAGGCGGAAGATGAGCCTCAACTCATTGTTGTTGTTATTCCATTATTCTTCCATCATACAAACTTAAACACATAGATATGACTAACCAAGACTAATTGTGGTTAAGTCACTGACTACACCGACTTATTGAATGTCATACACATGTACAGTTGTATTTAGCTAATGTCGGTCATACACATAAAGATAGACTAATAGAAGAGTAACGGGAGCTTGATATTCTAACATTTCCACTATCGAGGCAAAGCATGTTGCAGTTACACAAAGGCTAGCAGATATGGTCTCTACCGTGAGGTGCCTCCTCCAACATACTCAGAGAAGTCCTCTTAGTAGTCAACTAAAATTCATATCCATGCACATCACCATCTTGTCCCCCCATGGGAATCCTTGGACTTAGTTGAACATGGGAATCTCACATCTACGTCTCACAGGAAGCATGGACAAGTCACCCCTAACAACAATCTAACGGCCACTTGAGAAAGACCACAAGGCAAGAGTGAGGTTAACACCGCACTTGGTTCAAAGAGAGTGAGAGACAAGGGAGAGTGTAACTTGATCCCCCTACTCATAAGGTAAAATCTTAGCTCTCTCCCCCTAAAACGATGTTAAACCTAGTAATTAATCCTACCGATATTGGGAGGGTCACAATTTAATCAACTCTATTTAGTGTCGACTTATTAGGTCCACTCAGCCATAGGCATCCAATCGTTAGGATTGAAGCCTCCCACTTTCCTTGATGGGGTTTGCTTAGTTTTCGAATTAGCAAAGCATACTACCACACTATTTGGACATATAAAATCACCTTCCTTTTATTAATCCATTAAACTAGGTTCGTTAAACTCAATCTTTAGCACATAACAAACAATTCAAAAAATCAGATACTTTATTTTATAATAGCATCTAGAATCATCACTCCGTAGAGTGGTACAAAACTGTATTTCCGCAGAAAGACATCATCTAGTACCTAGGATAGGACCTTTCAATCTCTCAAGATTGGGCTGTATGTGATCACACTCCATCCGCCATCAAATCCATGGTCAACAAGGAATTTACTAGCTTAGAGCCCCTCTAAGCTTTCCTGAGCCCTCGAGCCGTCCTACATAACAAGGGCACTTACCACTCAGCCCTTTGCCCTCTCAGGTGCTCGAGTGATCAAAAACACCTATCTCCCTTGAGAGAATAGGACCTCCACTCATAGGTGAGCTATTCAATACTCCACAGAGTGTTAAGGAGGATTGAGTTGGGGACCCCAACATCCCGAACCACCATAATCCTCAACTCGTCTGTGTGTGAAAGCATGGAAACATAAGAACCATGATTCATCGTTCACAAATCCAAAAGCAATCATAACCATAAGACATTTTAACACACTTGTCAATGCGATGCATGGAATCTATCCCCTCCATTCAATTTCCATATTCCTTCCTAAAAAGCAATTGATATTACTAACATATTTTTGTAAATTTAATTATGTTTCAACTGATCGTAATCTATGTAACATACTACATTATCTCTCATTAGGAAATTGTAGAATTAATAGCTTAAATAGTAATCCTTCTTTGATGTATTAAACCTTATTATCTCCGTTCGGCCATCCATCATGATTATGGTTTATGGCCACTTCCTCAATTTATTGTGGGACGGTTGGTTCTTTGGTTTGAATGGGTTCAGGGTTAACCTCTACTTGCACTTCAATATCGTGTTGAGTTGCCTCAACAGCAGTGGCCACTTCTTTGCGTCGGGGAGCTCTTTGAGCATGACCTCGCTCAACATCTCGACATCTCTTTGGAGCCATGGAAGAAGTTGATGGATTCAAGTAAGGCTTCCACGTAAGTATGGAGAGAGAGAGAGAGAGAGAGAGAGAGAGAGAGAGAGAGAGAGAGAGAGAGGTTGCAGTAGAGCTTCGTCGTGTCAACCAACAGAGAGACTTCTGCATGGGTCATTATTGTATCTGTGTGTGGTTGTGACGTGATGCTCTATCCCTGTTTATATAGTAACCACGGAGGGTTAAAGAGGATATTTACTTTTTAGCATTTTTAATGATATTATCCAAGATAAAGAGAGAACATTTTCTTTTTAGCATTTTTTGACAATGTCATCGATGACGCCAAGGAGGGACTCCATTTTCCTAGTGCGAGGTACCAATTTAACAAATATATAGGTGAGCACCACACGTCTCATCATCGGGTGGCATCACTCCAATGCTCATGACTAAGGCGATGACTAAGGTGGCAACTAAGGCATAGAGCTTGGCATCTTGGCCTTGGCATAGTTGGCAACGGGCTACGAAGGATTCCTTGCCGCCATTGGTTGCATGTGAGAAGTTTCCACTAGCTTGTAGGGAAATCTTATCGAGAGGTCACCCATCCGGGCAATGTCCTCACCCAAGTACACTTAACTGCCAAGTGGCTATCCACTAGGCTAGTTCTTTTTGTTGTCCTATACTACAAACATAGTCTTAATAACCTAGTATTGGAATGGTCTCCCAAGTCTTCCTTCCATGAAATGGTATATAATACCTCATTAATAATAACAATTATCTTCATAATGAACAGTTTTGGTTGAGCCGATTTCCTTTCCACTAGCCAATTCTACTATCATTTTCCTTGTCCCCTTGGATCCTAGATGCAATCTTTTAACTGTCTTGGGTACAAGAAAGAAATGCATGCTATTGCAATCATTTAAGATTATAAACGACGTACCCTTATAAGTAGCTAGAGATTGAATTATTGAACGTTGGTGGTCCGGCCACTCCTTTCCTCTCCACGGCAGCATGAATGGATCCTCTTTCAATTTCTTCACCTAACATGCATTCCTCGGGTTGTCCAATCATGGCATTTACCCAAGCACCAACTGTTCTTCCACATCCATGGCTTGGGTGGTTGTTATTGTTCCCTTGGCCTATTTCACCAACCTAGTTTGGGCTAGGATTTTGAGAATGGTTAGGACAATTTTCCCTTAGGTGTCCAATTCTTCCGGATTGGTAGCAGTGTTTGATTCCTATCCCATTTGGTCCTTGGGTGATTTCATTAGCTCTACCATTCCCTCTGGCATTGGCCATGTTGACACCACAAATTGGATAGCCCCTTCCATAGTTTTTTATTGGATGGTTCCTTTGGACATTTAGAGTGATTTCCTTGGCCATAGGTTTCTCTCACATAAGAGCATCTTTGAGAGTTGTTGGTCTCATTGATTCAAGGTGAGTGTCTGAAGGTAGATTTAGTCCTTTGGTAGAACCTTGTAATCTATTGAGACATTATCATTGGGGGTGCATACTTGCATAGACTCACAAACTTAGAATAGTATCCTTCCAAGGTTAGGCTTGATTGTCGTAAGTTGTAGAATTCATTCATCTTGATTGATTCAAAAGATGGGGGAAGATAACGTCCTTTCACATATTCTTTGATCTCCTCCCAAGTTTACGAAGCTTCTGTTACCCCTTTATCTCAGCAAAACAGTTTCCACCAAAGCTTAGCTTCTCCAGTAAGATGAAGACAAGCAAGCATGGACTAATATGCAGCAGTAGTTTCAACGACTAGAAAAAAGTTGTCCAAAGCCTCAATCAACGCTTCTCCATCTTGCTCCACCTTGGGTCCTTCACCGCTAAACCTAGGTGTTGGTGTTTGCTTGAAAAGAAACTTCTTCTCTTGGAATTCCTTATATGTTTCATCAATTTGCACCAGTTGGCAATTTTGATTACCTTTGTAACTCCTTTTTCACAAAATGAGGTGGTTTGGCCTTCATTTCTATGAATTGATAAGATTTCGGGAGATTGGGATACTCAGGAAGCTCATAGACTTTACACTTCCAGTAAGGTTAACATATTAGGAGAAATAACCTTTGTATACTGGTCATACACCCATTTATTTCTCATTACAATCTTTCCAACTATACATTTTGCCTTATCATTTCAAAGAGTATCGTACTTTTATAAAGTCTTATCAAGTTGAGGTCCTTAAGACATTTCAACAACTTGAGATGGACTTTCACATCTTTGTATATACAAAGTTGAGTCTAAGTAAAAGTACGGGTTGTCCCTTCCCCAGGTTTGAGCTCCAGTTTTAGCCCCTTCATAAGCTTAAACAACTTCATAGATGATTCTTCTCTAAGATAGCCATTACACTTTATCTTAATTCCAACATGTTTGGCTGCTGGCAAGCAATGGATTACATGATCTCAAAAATCACTCGCATAAAGCGTACTTCATCAGTAACTTGTCAAAGTAGCTCAACTATCATCTCATAAGCTCATAACTCACACTCTTCAAAAATAATAATGAGCCTTTATATTTATGAAAAATATTTACACAAATGTATTGATCATACTATGATCTACTAATACATCATCTCATGGATCCTTTCCTCATGAAAAGTATCAGGGTCTATATTCTCATATCTTGGTGGATTCTCATGTACATGGCAGACAACATAATGTGGTGGCTCTTGGGGATAACCAAACATCCCATACCAAAATAAGGCCTTCTTGGTACTATAACAACTCTCTCAAGTGGTACTATTTGTAACATTTTTCGATATACCCACAAGGTTTCAAATATAGGCTCATCTCCAATTTCTAGTAACCATTCAACAAGGGCACTGAACAAAAGGTATATCTTAACTATCGTTAGTTGTTTAGCCCATCGAATCCTCCATAATTCATGATGAAGAAGGATGTGATGTCCACAATATATCTCCATATGTGACCTATTCCTTGGCCAAAAATCTCTCATGTACCATGAGTTAGGATGAGGTTGCAAAACAATTGGAGGAATAAAGATAATTTCCATATCTCAAATATAGCCTCGCAATATGAGAAATTATTTGAACCTAAGGCTACTTGATACATGATGGGAAAAATATCCCACAAACATGTAGCTTCCTCATCGATAAGCTCCTGTGGGCACAATGTGTATGCTAGTATTAATACAAGATAATCAACAATAGTTTTCTTTAAACAAGTGTGGTTATTTTATTAATTCCTTTTATACATTGACTACTTAACCTTACACTAAAAGTTCATTTGGAACCTAGGCTCTTTTGAAACCTATGCTCTAATACCATAAGTGTGGTGCCTCCTCCAACAGACTTGGAGGAGTCCTCTTAATAGTCGACTAAAATTCATATCCATGCACTTCACGATCCTGTCTCCCCATGGGAATCCTTGGACTTAGTTGAACGTGGGAATTGCAGTTCTACTTCATAGGGAAGTTTGGACAAGTCACCCCTAACAAAAATCTAATGCCCACCTAAGAAAGACCACTTTGTTATCAATCAAAGACAAGAGTCAAGTTAACACCGCACTTGGTTCAAAGAGAGTGAGATAAGGGGGAGATTGTAACTCGATACCCCTACCCATAAGGTAAAATCTCAGCTGTGACTCCCTAAAACGGTATTAAACCTAGTAACTAATCCTACCAATATTGGGAGGGTCATGATTTAATCAACTCTATCTAGTGTCGAAAAGTTACCCAACTTATCGGGTCTACCCAGCCATAGGCGTCCAGCCGGGTCTATCTAGTGTCAGTTCAATTGGGTCTATCTAGTGTCGGAAAGATACCCGACTTATTGGGTCTACCTAGCCATAGGCGTCCAATTGTCAGGATCAAAGCCTTCCACTTTCCTCGATGGGGTTTGCTTAGTTTACAAATTAGCAAAGCATACTACCACACTGTTTGGACATATAAAATCAGCTTCCTTTTATTACTCTCTTAAATTGGGCTCGTTAAACTCAATCTTTAGCACATAACAAACAATTCGGAAAATCAGATACTTTATTTCATAATAATATCCAGAATCATCATTCTACAGAGTGGTACAAAATCATCTTTTTATAGAAAGACACCGTCTAGGATAGGACCTTCCAATCCCTTCGGATTGGGCTATATGTGATCTCACTCCATCCACGGTCAACAGGGAATTTACTAACTCGGATCCCCTCTAAGCTTCCTTGAGCCTCAGGAGCCGTCCTACATAATAGGGGCACTTATCACTCGTAAGCCCTTTGCCCTCTCAATTGCTTGAGTGATCAAAAAGCAAAAACACCTATCTCCCTCAAGAGCATAGGACCCACACCCACATGTGAGTTATTCCACACTTCGCAGAGTGTTAAGGAGCATTGGGTTGGGGACCCCAACATCCAAAACCACCATAATCCTCAACTTGTCTATGTGTGCAAGCATGAAATCATAAGAACCATAATTCATCATTCACAAATCCAAAAGCAATCATAACCATAAGACGTTTTAACACACTTGTCAATGTGATGCATGGAATCTATCCCCTCCATCAATTTCCATGTTCCTTCCTAAAAAGCAATTGATATTACTAACATGTTTTTGTAAATTTAAGTACGTTTTAAGTTATCATAATCTATGTAACGAACTAGCTTATCCCTCATTAGAAAATTGTAGAATTAATAGCTTAACAAGTAATCCTTCTTTTATGTACTAAACCTTATTGTCTCCATTTGACCATCCATCGTGATTACAGTTTATGGCCACTTCCTAGATTTATTGTGGGACGGTTGGTTCTTCGGTTTGAATAGGTTTATGGTTTACCTCTACTTGCGCTTCAATATCGTGTCGAGAATCCTTAGCAGCGGCCACTTCTTTGCATTGGGGAGCTCTTTGAGCATGACCTCATTCAGCATCTCGACATCTCTTGAAAGCCATGAAAGAAGCTGATGGATTAGAGCAAGGCTTCCACGTAAGTGTGGAAGAGAGAGAGAGAGAGAGAGAGAGAGAGAGAGAGAGAGAGAGAGAGAGAGAGGGAGGGAGGGAGAGAGGGAGAAGTTTGGTTGGTTGCAGTAGAGCTTTGTTGCGTCAACCAGCAGAGAGACTTCTACACAGGCCATTGTTGTGTCTGTGTGTGGTCTTGACGTGACGCTTTACCCTTGTTTATATAGTAAGGAGGGGGTAAAAAGAGGATGTTGGCTTTTTAGTGTTTTTGATGACATGATCGATGATAAAGAGGGAACACTTTCTTTTTAGCATTTTTTGATGACATCATCAATGATGTCAGGGAGGGGCTCCATTTTCATAGTGCAAGGATACCAATTTAACGACTATATTATGGGCGAGCACCGCATGTCTTATCATTGAGTGGCGTCACTCCAAGGCTTACGACTAAGGCAGTGACTAAGGTGGCAACAAAGGCATAGACCTTTGTAACAAGCCGACTAGGGTTTAGACACCCCGTCACACTGACCGGGGTATTTAACGTGTAAGAGCCCCTGATTAGGGCAACCAGTTATTATCAAGATCACACTCTTCACCTTCATCTCTAGCTTCCATGGCTTCCTTCTCCTTTCTCTCCTCTTTTCTCTCTTTCTCTCTCCTCTTCTAGTCTTTGTCCTTCTTCTTCTTATTCTCTTTGTCTCTCCTCAGCTCTCTTTCTCTCTTCCCTCAGCTTCTTTTATTACGTATCAGAGCTTCAGGCTTTGGTCATTTTCTTCTTTCCCCTTTCTTCCTTTTGAAATCCCAAAAACCCTAGTTACTCAGCTTACAGGCACAAGTACAGCAAGAAGGACTGCAGTTAACTCCAGCTTTTTGGAGCAAGTAGGAGCTATGGCTGGGGATTCAGACATATTTGGAGGTAAAATGGTTAAAGTAGTAGGTCGTCACTTCTTTTCATGCAAATTTTAAGAGTCCCAGGGCAAGTTGGGGGTTCAATAGTTTAGAGAAGGGAAAAACCACAATTACTTTTTATTCCTGACTTCTCTCTCTTCCCCATCAAGCTGTTCCCTCAAGCTCCCATGGTGGACTACCCCCAAATCCCTTCTTCCTACTACACCCATGCCTCAACCTCAACATTCAGCCCTCCCACAAGCTCCCTGAGGCCATTTCCTACCTGGAAAGCACCTTGGTGCCTACCTTCAGCCCATCAGGGACAGCAGGAAGCAGCTTGCAAAATGCGGCACATTTTGCACTGAGCTGCCTGCCTCCCCCAACACCCCTGCCCACCTTCTCCTCCTGCTTCTCCACCTCCCCAGCACTCCTAGGCACTGATCCATCATACCCCTTCTTCTTCCCCTTGGAATTTTTATCTGGCAATCATCTTCCATGGTGGATAGTAGCTAGGACTATTTTAAACAGTTTGGGGCAGCCATGGATTCTCCTAACTGAAGCTTCTCCTGACCTCGAAAGCTCAACTCCACAACCCCTTCAGCCCGTGAAGGATTCCTCTTGCCCGAATGAAGCCATTGAGCTCAGCATGCATGGGAGCTTTGCGGGCAACCATGAAAGCTTCACTTGAAGCTTCCCGTCCTTAAAGCTCAATCTCGGGGATAAGCTTGGGAGCCTTCTTCATCAGCAAGAGCACTGGAAGGCTGAAGCACTCTTCCACAGATGCCCAACCAACAACCGGACTTCATCAATGGAGCAAGTGGCATCATGACGATTTGGGCTTCAATGGTCATCACAAGCATGAAAGAGGTATGCCACTCTAATCTTAATCTCTCAATTTAGCCACTTGCTGAGCTTAATCCATTGTTGGAGAGATTCAAGACTGCATACAAGCATTATACCTCTTCGCGGGATTTCATTGTAATGGCTGACATTAACCCCTACTTTGTCTTATGATCTTGGAAGAATATTAGCCATTGTAAATTGGGTAAGTAGCAGCCATTGAGTCATTGGACTGCCAACTTGGTAACCCCTACCCCAACCTCATCATTCCTTGCATCTCATGAAAAGGACCAATGTCTTCTTTCCAAATGCATCTCATGCCGATTGCTAATTAAAAATGTCTGCCATGTATACTCTGGCTGAGGAAAAAGGCCGATGCCAGGTGAGGTGGTAAGACAAAAGAGAGGTGACCCTCCCTTACCACCCTAAAGGGGTGCACAACCCGGCCTGGGGAAAACTTTGCCCACCTCCTGATGATCCGGATCCCAATACTTGTTTGCAGGTGCAGGTACTTCCATAAGCCACACTTCCCTAACCCAATGATCCCTCTTGAATACCCCGCAATGATAATGGCACCCATGTATGCCACTTGAGGTACATGTAGTCAATGGAGATGTATGGCAGTGAATGTACTTATGTATGAATGGCAGAGTTGATGGGTATGCAATGATGCTCCGAATTATATTCAGTATGCTCAAGATGCTATTGAGATGCCAGATCAAGCCTCTTGATCTATGCTCTATCCATGTCAGACATTGGCACTAAGGGATAGACAATGTTTTGTTCATAGTCCTGCAAGACTATCACAAAAATCCAATTGCAAAAAATTATGTCCTAAATTTGGGGGTAAACCCTATAGTTTATCTCAAAGAGGGCTTCTTTGCCTCTGGTTTGAATAAAAAATATCCCCAACTAGAGTTACAGTGTGAGAGTTATGCCCATTTTTGTGCACTAGGGTCACTATGGACAGGTTGTCGAGCGCTCTAGGCCAGCCACTGTAAAACCCCTATATAAAATTCTGATCATTTTCTGTCATAAAGATTAATAGCTCATCTTGAAGAGGCCGTCGTCCCCTCCGACTTGAGCCCAAAACCTCAGCAATCGGAGTTTCCTACTAAGAGTTACACCTTTTTTTTACTGACAACAGCAGGTCCTGTGGACTGCATCCAGATGGCTGGCCAGAAAGGCAAAAGCAAGGCCCAAGAGGAACTCCAGAGGGAGATTAGAGACTCTCGGATCTCCATGAATGGGGAACCAAGCTCAGCGAAAGATTACCATGGTGATATACAGGAGGACATGCTTGAAACGGACATGTATACCCTTCTTAATCACACCCTCTGTCAACATGAGCTCCATCATATGGAATGCCACAATGATATGGTCACCAACCACCGCCAGATGATGTCTAAGTTTGATGAAATGATTGAGCACATGGCCATCTCAAACTCAAAGACCCAATAGACCTTGGAACAACTCATTGCTCTTGTTGCTCAGTTAGCAATCGCTTCATCCCAATAGAAGACCAATGACTCTAGACATGAGTCTAGATGCCCTCCACATCAGAAACCATCGCATGGACCACAAGGTATACTTGGTGCTAAGGGAATTTTCCCTTCTACTTATGAGATCGGGGAACCCTCTCACGTGCATGATGAGCCCCTATTGAATTCCCATGTCCACCATGCCGGCAACATTCACTTGAGGCCTTCCCCTACCTTGGGTCGAATTTCACCTGCTCTACCTAGGAGCCCCCATGCACCACATATGAATCAGCCCCATCAAGGACCATATGGTACAAATGGCCAGCTTGGCAATCATGGATAGCATGGCTATAATGGACAACATGGGCTAAATGCACCACAAGGGATGTATGGACAGCAGGGCATGTATGGCCACCACGGGATGCATGGACAACAAGGATTTCATGGGCACCAAGGCCCCTATGATTTGCTTTGACAAAGTCATTTTCACAAAGTACAATGGGAAATCCCCATCACCATTTGACCTGGAAGAATGGACATCCAAGTTGGAGTCGTACTTCAACATCTACCCCCGCACTGATGAGCAAAAATACTTTTTGCTTCTCTCCACTTGGAAGGTTTTGCCCACACTTGGTGGCACTATATCAATCGAGAGAATCAACAATTCATTGATTGGGAAGATTTCAAAATGCATATGTTCCAAGTTTTTGTGTCCCCTATGGAAAAAGAACGGTTGGAAAGAAGATGGTACACTCTTGACCAACATAACCTCACTATACGTGACTACACCAATCAATTCATGAACTTGACCATGTATGTGGAAAGCATCAGTGATGATGCTAAATTGCACAAGTACATCTATGGGTTGGAACGGAGTCTATCAGCTAATATCATGGCCCAAAAACCCACTACACTGTTTGATGCAATTAAACTGGCTGAAAGATATGCAAGAAAGTACTGTAAGAATGAGCATTTTCAGCAAGGTGTTGGACCTCCCCGCATCCCTTCATGATCAGCCCCATACAGAGGTGGTTTTTGAGGCTCTTCTATGCCTAATAACAGCCCCAAAGTACCCACTTACCCCGCCTTCCATGCTGAAAGGAAAATGGGTACTTTTGGGACAACATCAAGCTCTATGGCTAAAAATCGGTATGCTGAAAATAAACAGTCCACTGCATCACCTTCCCATGGATCCAGTAGTCAACGGTTCATCTCCCTAGATGTTGTCAAGGAACGAAAAGAAAAGGGCCTATGCTTTAAATGTGGAGATAAGTACATTGCTAATCATGCCTCCAAATGCCCGTACAAGTCAGCTAAGGTCAAAGTTCATAGCATGTATGTCATGGAAGATTGGAACAATGAGGAGGATGACTTGGCCATTGACTAGACTGAGCCCACAGAGGATGTTGATCATGAGCAGTTCTATGACCTGGAGGATGGGTCTCCCTTTGACCCGGGCGGTGCGCCCTCACAGATACTTGATTTAACATCCCACCCACCTCCCACTTCCCTTTGCTTGATCTCCTTGGATGCTTGGACAGGTTCGCGTAGCTCCAGTACCCTTCACATTCAAGGAAGTATCAATGGGAAGCATGTTTTTATCATTGTGGATAGAAGAAGCACGCACAGTTTTGTCAATAAATCAACCATTGATTGGTTGAAATGTATTCCTATGGCATTACACCACCCCTTGAAGGTCCAAGTAGCAAACAGAGAAGAAGAAATCAGCATACGTGTATGTCCTGCAGTTCCCTTATGCTTGGCTGAAAATTATGTGGCACTGGTTGATCTAATTGCCCTAGATATGGGCCCCATTGATGTTGTCTTGGGCTGTGATTGACTGAAACAATTGGGAAAATTTGCTATGGACTTCTCTTAGCTTTACATGGAGTTTATGATGCATGGACAACCTATCCACATAGAGGGAGTTCAAGACCATGCTAATTTTCAGCTCATTATAGCAAAGCAACTCAAACGCAAGTTTAAGAAATGCTCACATATCTTTGTTTTGCAATTAAATAAGGACAATTCTGATCAACCCTCCATAGTATCATATGACTCTGCCTTGCAGGCCTTACTTGAGGAATACAATGACTTATTTCAGATGCCTACATCCCTCCCTCCCAAGAGACAAGTGGACCACCCACTTGACCTAGAGCCCCATTCCAAGCCAGTGAACAAACCCCCCTATAGACTCTCCAAGTGTGAGCGTGAAGAGGTTGCAAAGAAAATTAAGGAGTTGCTGGACATGGGTTTCAACAAGATTACAGAGATTTGAACAAGATTACAATGAAGAACCGCTACCCCATCCCACGGATTGATGATTTGCTGGATGAGTTAAAAGGTGAATGCTTTTTCATTAAGATTGACTTGCACTCTGGCTATCATCAGATTCGTATGCGGGTAGGAGATGAGGTCAAAACGGCCTTCCGAACTGATCGTGGACTTTACCATTTTCTTGTGATGCCTTTTGGGTTGACTAATGCCCCTACCACCTTTCAAATCCTCATGAACAAAATCCTATAGTCCTTTTTGTTCAAGTTCATGCTTGTTTTCTTTGATGACATCCTCATTTATAGCAAGTCATCTATGGAGCACTTGACACACGTTCGGAGGGTGTTTGACATATTGAGAGAGCATCGACACTTTGCTAAGGAGAGCAAATGTATATTCATGTAGACATCTGTGGAGTACTTGGGACACATTGTAAGCAAAAATGGTATACAGGCTGACCCCAAAAAGATGCAATGTGTTAAGGATTGGCCCACTCCTTCCACCACCACCTCCTTGCGTGGCTTCCTTGGTCTCTCTTTATTCTATAGATGCTTCATTAAGCACTATGCCACCATTGCAGCACCTTTGACTGATTGCTTGAAAAAAGAGTCATTCTTTTGGGATGCCATTGCACATCATAGCTTCAAACAGTTAAAGGACGCGCTTGCTTCAGCCCCCATCCTTGTTTGCCCTGACTTCTCTAAGCTCTTTTACCATTTATTGTGATGCCAATGGCCGAGGTATTGGTGTAGTATTGTTGCAAGAGCATGGTGTGATTGCATTTGAAAGCCGCAAGCTTGATGAGAAGGAGATGCAAATGAATGTATACGACCAAGAGGTGTTGGCTATCCTCCATGCCATCAAGAAATGGCACCACTATTTGTATGGTAGCTGCTTCCAAGTGAAAAGCGATCACCGAGTCCTCCAATACTTCTTGACTCGGTCTACTTTGACTCCTAAGAAAAGGCGATGTGTGGCAACCTTATAGAACTATGACTTTGACATTTCACACACGCGGGGCAAGGATAATATTGTGGTTGATTCTCTCTCTCCAATGTGGGCATGTAGAGTGTCATCTATCTCAAAATTGCATAATGATTGGGTTGAAGAGCTCCAGGAGGCTTACTTGTTAGATGACCATTTTAGCCACATATTTCAAAAATTACAGCATGGGGTTATGACTAAAAACTCCCAATATGAGCTCAAGCATGGCCTTATTTGGTCCCATGGCAAGATTGTCATCCCACACACTTCCCCTTCCTTCACGCAGAAGATCTAAAAGGTGAGAAGGATCGAAGCTTGCATGTGAGCTATGGCGGGAGAGCAAGAGCAAGAAATAGAAAGACAAGAAATGGGAACTCCAACGGTCACAATGTGTGACCGGGCCTTCCTTTATTTACTAGTGACTAAAATGAATGTAAAGAATAAAGTGACGTGACGGGCACCCGCCACCTGCAGTGTGCAATGGTGGGTACTGTCAGTGTAGTAATACACAGGGCGGCACAGCGGAGGCGCCTTTACCCCAAAGAATAAAGTGACGTGACGGGCGCCCGCCACCTGCAGTGTGTAGTGGCGGGTACTATCAGTGTACTAATACATGGGGCGGCACGGCGGAGGCGCCTTTACCCCAACAACCTCCCACTTAAAGGTGAATCTACCCCAGTGAGAGAGAAAAGAAAAGAAAAAGACAGTACAACTGTACATAGGTACAAGGGATGAGGAAAGGCAACATCTCATCCAACACCTATCAATCTCCTGAGGAAGGCAAAGCGCTTAGTAGTGAGGCTTTTCGTGAGCAGATCTGCAGGATTCTCGTCAGTGGAGATCTTGACAAGGTCAACAGACTTGTCCTCCACGACACCACGTATGAAGTGATACCTCACCTCAATGTGTTTCGTCTTCGCATGGAAGACCGGATTCTTAGCCAACTGAATGGCACTCATAGAATCCGAATGCAGTGTAGGTATAGCATCAATCCCAAGGTCAGCAACTAGATGGCCTAGCCATATGGACTCCTTGCAAGCCTCAGTGGCTGCAACATACTTGGCCTCAGTGGTAGACAAAGCCGTACACTTCTGAACCTTGGACATCCAAGAGATAGCACCTCTAGCATAGGTGAATACATAGCCAGAAGTGGACTTCCTACTATCTGCATGTCCTGCATAATCGGAGTCAGTGTACCCCATGACCCCTGTATCCTAGCTGCCATAGCAAATACACATATCTGTTGTGCCCTTCAGGTACCTCATGATACCCTTCACGGCATCCCAATGTTTCCTGCCAGGTGTAGCCATATAGCGTGCCACAACACCAACTGCAAAGGCAATATCTGGACAAGTGGCTATCATGGCATACATCAAACTACCCACCGCTGAAGCATAAGGGATCTGGGCCATCTCGGCCCTCTGCTCATCTATCCTGCAGACAATCGGCCTGTGATACCTTCACATAAGAAGGCAATGAACAAACAATAGGCTTTACGTCCTACATGCGGAAGCGCTCAAGGACTTTATGAATATACTCCCTCTGTGACAAGTAGAGGAGTCTCTGATGCCTATCGCGTCTAATGCGCATACCAAGTATGTGAGAGGCCTGTCCCAAATCCTTCATCTCAAAGCTCTTCTTTAGCTAAGATTTAAGAGCATCTAGCTCATCATGAGCTTTCCCTGCTACTATCAGCATATCATCCACATAGAGTACCAAAATAAGCAATGAACCATCACGGGATTTCTTCGTGTAAAGACATGGATCCATAGCACTCCTGTTGTAGCCCTGTGACTGCATAAAGGCATCAAACTTATGATACCATTCCCTAGGTGCCTCCTTCAAGCCATAAAGACTTTTCTTCAACTTGCACACTAGGTGCTCCCTGCCAGGTTCTGCAAAGCCCTTAGGCTGCTCCATATAGATCTCATCATGCAAGTCCCCATGTAAGAAAGCCGTCTTGACATCCATCTGATATAGATCTAAGTCAAGCTGAGCAACAAAATCCAAGACCAAGCGCAGGGTGGGTCATCTTAACCACAGGAGAAAACACTTCATCAAAGTCTACACCATGATCATGCTTAAAACCCTTTGCTACCAATCTAGCCTTGTATGCCGGCTTGGGGTGTCCAGGGGTACTTTTCAACTTGTACACCCACTTGCATGGCAAAGACTTCTTGCCCTTAGGCAAGGCAACCAAATCCCAAGTCTCATTTTTATGCAAGGAGTCAATCTCAGACTGCATAGCCCTCTCCCAGGAGTGACTGTCACCCCTGCACATAGCCTCATCATAAGTGAAAGGCTCTCTTGCATCTGTAACCAAAACATAATGCATAGAGGGCTAAAATCTATCAGGTGGATGTCCGTCTCACTGCAGGCTCTGCTACCTGCCTAACTGCCTATCCAACAGCCTGACCATGAGCATCAGCTGCAGCTGTAGGCTGTCCAACTGGCTGTGCAGGAGCTCTAGGCTCCTCCTGAAAGATCACTCTGCGGATCTCAACCACCTTCTGAGGCTGCATGTGCATCTTGTCTTCATGGAAGACTACATCATGGCTGCGTACTATTTTCCGCGCCTGCGGATCCCATAGGCGATAGCCCATCTCTCCTGAATCACCATAACCAAAAGATGCATTTAATGCTCTTTGGATCCAACTTACTCCTCTTGTCCTTGGGCACATGGCAGAATGCCTCACATCCAAAGACACGGAGATGCGCATAAGAGGGTGGCTTACCAACCCAAACTTCCTCTGCAACCTAGAAATCCAATCCATTAGAAGGCGATTGGTTTATGACATGCATTGCCGTACTAACTGCCTCAGCCCAAAAGCTCTGTGGTAGGCCTGCATGGCTAAGCATAGAGCAGTCACGCTCCTAAATAGTCATGTTCATGCGCTCAACCAAACCATTCTGGGCGGGGGTGTAAGGGGCGGTCAACTGACGCTTAATACCCCTATCATCACAAAACTGCTCAAAAGCACGTGAGACATATTCTCCCCCATTGTCAATCCTAAGGCATTTCAGCCTATACCCAGTCTGGTTCTCAACAAGAGCAAGCCAACGCTCAAAGACTGCCAAGACATCGGACTTTTGCTTTATGGGATAAGCCCACACTTTCCTAGAAAAATCATCAATGAAGGTAACAAAGTACTTTGCGCCACCCATAGACATACACGGCATGGGCCCACAAACATCTGAATGCACCAAAGCCAAGGGCTCACTCATGCATGGCCTACCCGATTTCTTATGTGTAGACCTAATCTCCTTACCATAAAGACAATGATCACACGAGTCAAAACGTGCATAGTCCAAAGGCGGAAGATACTACAAACCAAATAACATTTTCATTCCCTTCAAAGACATATGCCCCAAATGGGCATGCCAAAGCGATACATGTGGGATAGAACCCACTGCCAAAACATAGTCTATAGAAGACCCAGATACAACAAGAGGATAGAGGCTGCCAGCCTTAGCACCTCTAGCAAGCACAAGTCTGCCTCTAATAATCTTCCAGGCAGAATCCCCAAAACAAACATGAAACCCTGCATCATCCAACTGTCCTACAGACATAAGACTGCGCATAAGCACAGGTACATGACGTACATCCCTGAGCAAAAAGGAACTGCCAATGGAAAACTGCAACTGAATATCTCCACAGCCCACAATATTAAGAGACCTGTCATCTCCAAGTCTGACTGATCCAGATATAGTACGGTAAGAGTGAAACCACTCACGGTAAGGCGTCACATGGAAGGACGCACCTGAATCCAATAACCAGCACTGTGCATACATACTAGGTGTCTCAATCAAGTGTGAGGCATCAGAAGAACTAGCTGCAAGTATGAACTCATCACTACCATCGAAATCCTCAGTTTGCGTGACATTAATTTCTTCAATCTTGCGCTGGACTTTGCAAGTACTATGCTGCGATCAGAGAACTTCTCCTGCACTTTCTCTTTCCCCTTATCCTTGCGCTTCTCATTGCGCAACTCATGACACTGTGGTTTGATATGGCCCTTTTTCCCACGATGATGACAAGTGACATTAGCGTTGCACCCACGCGACTTTCAACGAGATTTAGACCAACCCTTCTATGAGTCACGGCCACGGCCATTCCCATGTTCATTCCTATCATTCCTGCCTCTAACTGTCAAAGCATATGAAACACGAGAGGCATCCAAGTTTTTTGCGATTAACCTCTTCCTGCAAAAGAGCACTCTCAACATCATTCAGTTTCAGAGTAGCACTAGAGGAACATAGGGCAGTGCGGAATACATCCCATGACTCATTCAGAGTCCCAAGCAAGAAAAGAGGAGTTACTTCCTCTCCAAAGGTGATATCCTGCGAAGTCAGGTTCTTCAGTATAGCATGGAACTGGCTCAAGTGAGCAGACATAGTCACATTATCCTTCATGCGCAGATCCATAAGCTGCTTCAACCAGTACATCTGACTCGCCGGACTTTTCTTATCATAAAGATTCTTGATCTTATTCCATAGATCCCATGCACTCTGTGCTTCCTCAAATACATTATAATGTACCTGTTCAGTGAGAGACAATACAATCGTGGACTTGCATAGCTCATCAAGTTCAAGACAGTCGTCATTATCCATAGTTTCAGGCTGCTCCCCGGTCAATTGAAGTGGCTTAATCTGAAATTTCTGCACCAAGACCTACCAAATTTGACTCTTCCAATAAGAGTAGTTGGTACCATCCAACTTGGTGATGTTAAATATGGCATTATCAGTCAAAGAGGATGCCATAATGCAGGCTGGAAATGCATAGACAATGTAAAACTGCTGGCTGTTTTACTATAGAAAATGCTCAAAATCCGCTGAAATGAGCTCCAAATGGCGAGAAAAGTGTACCAAAAGATGCTGCCCACTTAGTACTAGGTGCGGTACACCAAATAAAGATATTTCAACAAAAAAAATACTACTTAGTCCACCAATAAATGCTTGTTGTAATAAATTTCAGAATTGTAATAATGAGAGCAAACTGTCCCAAAACTGGATCTAATGTCAACTAAACAATGCTAGGTCCAAAGCTGGCATAAAGAGGACAAAGAAAAGCCAAATGACAGTGAAAATACATGAGCATAACACCGAGAGATGTCAAATAGCATCTGCCAGTAAGAGGCACACCCCCAAACAATCCAGGCAAAATGTATCTGCAACTGCCAAAACCTGACACAAATAGGTGTCTGCTCAAAGGAAAGCGGATCCAAAACTGAGACTCAGCTCATAAGCATCCTATGAACCAAGACATATACTCAATGCAACATCCAATTGTCGGAGTATAATCCCAAAGTCTCAATACATCTGTAACTGCTCCAATACATGTAACTGCTCCAATACATGTAACTGCTCCAATAGCATGTAATCCCTGCTCAAGGTCAAGTAAGCATGCAAGATGCTCCCACTCGCACAAAAGGCATACAAACGAGCTCAAGGGCTCAAGCAACCCAAGACAAAGTACCAGTGACAAGTGACCAAGTCAATGCGTCATACGCATCCCAAGAGCATGACATACATGAAGCAACTAATGGAAGCAACCAAGTAAATGATCAAACTGAGTCGAAAATGCTCAAATACATCCAAGGCAAAGCTCCCAATGTCGGTAAAGCATAGACGAACCAAGCGGCATATATCACGAACCAAAGCATGTAATGTATGAAGCCTAACTGTCAAGCATAGACATGAGACATAACCGGTCCAAGACCATGCCAAGTCAGTCCAAATGCCAGTGAATACCAACCAAGATGGAGCTTATGTGTAGCTCAAATACATTACATAGATTCAAACATGAGCTCAAAGTCGTCCCCAAATGTTAGATACATGATGGCAAATCCCAAAGCATACATCCGGTACCAATAGGTAAGTGACAAAGCATCCAAAGTACCTTCAACCCACTGTTATTACAGCCAAGTTTGACTATCAAAACTGAGAAATTTCAGCCAATATTTAAGTTCAAAATCATGGCATAATCATGTGCATACATTCCCAAGGCACTAGGCATCATGTAGGCCGCATACGAGCATCAAACAAGGTAACCGGAGTAGAGTATAAGCATCAAATGCCAATGCCAAGTGTGGTTGCCCTTGCTGTTTGCAACCTATAGACTGAAATAAAGCCCTGAAAGAATGATCAAATACCTCAGTACCAATTCCTTGAAGGTGCCTCAATAGGCCGAGAAGGTGCTGGGGAAGCCGGGGAGTGACGGGAGCTCGGGGAGATCGGATATGGTTGCTGGGATGGAGATCCAATGCGTGAAGGGAGTGGATGCGAAGGTAGAGAAGCACCGAGTCAAGCTCGAGCAAGAGGAAGCCAAGCTTTGATACCAGTTGAAAGGTGAGAAGGATCGAAGCTTGCACACAAGCTATGGCGGGAGAGCAAGAGCAAGAAAGAGAGAGACAAGAAATGGGAACTCCAACAGTCACAATGTGTGATCGGGCCTTCCTTTATTTACTAGTCACTAAAATGAATATAAAGAATAAAGTGACGTCACGGGTGCCCGCCACCTGCAGTGTGCAGTGGCGGGTACTATCAGTGTAGTAATACACGAGGCGGCATGGCAGAGGCGCCTTTACCCCAAAGAATAAAGCGATGTGACGGGCACCTGCCACCTGTAGTGTGCAGTGGCGGGTACTATCAGTGTAGTAATACACAGGACGGCACGGCGGAGGCGCCTTTACCCGAACAAGATCATGGAAGAAATGCATTCTTGCCCCAGTGCCGGTCCCTTGGGTGTTTTCAAAACATATGACAAGATTTCCAAGAGCTTTCTTTGGAAAGGCTTATAGAGGGACGTCAAGGACTTTGTGACCAAATGTATTCCATGCCAATAGAACAAGGATAGTATGCTCAAGCCCACTGGCCTCTTGCAGCCTCTCCCCATCCCTGACAGGAAATGGACTAAGAAAGGGTGGAAAAATATCTATGTGGTAGTTGATCGCCTCACCAAAGCTGCCCACTTTATCCCCACTAAGGTCCAATATACTGCCTCTCAGGTGGCCACTTAGTTCATGGAAAATGTCTTCAAGTTGCATGGCTTACCACAAGTCATAGTACATGATCGGGATGCAAAGTTTATGAGCAACTTCTCAGACAGTTTTCACCTCCATGAGGACCAAGCTTGCTCCATCCACTCCATACCATCCTCAAACTAATGGCCAAACTGAGAGAGTGAACAAATGGCTTGAGACATACTTGAGGCACTTTTGCCATGATGTACAACACAGTTGGGATATGTGGCTTCACTTGGCTGAGTTTGCATATAATAACTCCACACACTCTGGCATTGGAGTTTCCCCTTTTGAGACCTTATATGGGTATAAGGTTCCCCTTCCTACAATCTTGTTTACTCATAAGATCAATCCTCAGACTCAAGCTGAATTGGATCACATGAAATCTTTACTTCAGTAATGCAAAATGAATCTTCACAAGGCCCAAACACACGTGAAACTCTATGCTGATGAAAGACGCAGGCATTTGGAATTCCAAGAAAGGGAATTGGTCCTTTTGAAAGTGCCTAAGTCCCACTACTCCACTCTCAAAGAGGGCAACAGTAACAAGCTAGCCCATCGCTTCTATGGCCCATACCGCATCCTGAAGAGAGTTGGTGACTTGGCCTACCGCTTAGAACTTCCCCTACCACCAAAATCCACAATGTGTTTCATGTCAGTTAGCTGAAACCCTTTGTAGGCCCCTCAGTGGACTATGTGGAAGAACTTCCCCCCATCGATGAAGAGGGCATCACTCAATATGATCCTGAAGCAATCATTGGGTAGCGAGATAAGCACCTACGATCTCGATCCATCAAAGAATACCTCAACAAATGGCAAGGCATACCCTTAGAAGAAGCCTCTTGGTGCCTAGCAACCATCCTCGATGAATTTCCCTACCTCCGTGAACCCCAACGGTTGGAAGACTAGCCGGTCATGACCCAAATTGCCCACTTTCCGCCCACAGACTGCACACTATTTTAGAATAGTTTTGTACTTACTCAAATCCAATGCATGTGAATTCTACATAGGCTAAAATTACTCATCATAAGCTCTGTCTCGACATGTAGTACGCCCCATTTGGAGCTACCTATCAAAAGTTATGACCAGTTTACTTCAATTGACCGGTCCAGGACTGCATGTTGTCCCTAGTCTCTCCACACCTATTCTTCATTGTCAAAGGGATCTGAGTAGTACTCTACAACCCTCCCTTAGCCCACCCATCACTCCCCTCTGTTTCTCCTTGTTTTTGAGGGCAAAAACCTTTCGAGTGGGGATGGATTGTAACAAGCGGGATACACACTGACTAGGGTTTAGACACCCCGTCACATTGACCGGGTTATTTAAGGTGTAAGAGCCCCAGATTAGGCCAACCAGTTATTATCAAGATGACACTCTTCACCTTCATCTCCAGCTTCCATGGCTTCCTTCTCCTTTCTCTCCTCTTTTCTCTCTTTCTCTCTCCTCTTCTAGTCTTCTTCCTTCTTCTTCTTGTTCTCTTTCTCTCTCCTCAGCTCTCTTTCTCTCTCCCCTCAACTTCTTTCATTACAACCTTGGCATCTTGGCCTTGGCATACTTGGCAATAGGCTATGAAGGCTTCCTTGTCGCCGTTGGCTGCACGTGAGAAGCTCCCACTAGCTTGTAAGAAAATCTTCTCGAGAGGTCACCCATCCCGGCAATGTTGTCACCCAAGTGAACTTAATTGCCAAGTGACTATCCATTAGGCTAGTTCTTTTTGTTGTTCTATATTACAAGCATAGTCTTAATAAGCGAGTCTTGGGAGGGTCTCCCAAGTCTTTCTTCCATGGGTATATAATACCTCATTAATAATAACAACTATCTTCATAATGAGAGTTAATTTCATAATTAGAGTTAGTTTTTAAAAATGTGCAACATAAATCACTTTTCTTTGGAATGTGTATGCACATTAAAATAAACTAAGTAATGGGGACATTACATCTGTGAGTGCTATTTATTTGCTTAAGAATTTGGTCTTCCATGTGAAAACAAAGCACATTGAGGTGGTGCATTACCACTTTTTAGAGAGCTTATTGATGAGGACAAGTCCGTTGAGCTTGTTAAGATCTCAATTGACCAAAATCTCGTAGGTCAGCTCACTAAAAGTCTCTTATCAAAGCAATTTACCTTCCTTAGGAAGCTAATGGGCATTGGATGAGATGACATATGTCCTCATCGTGTTGTTCTTTATGTATATTTGTACTTTGTCATTTTTTCCTTGTTCTCTCCTCACTGGGGGCACATTGTCCTTTAAGTGGGAGGTTACTGGGGGTAAATGAACCTATGCTTGACTACCCGTATATTCGTTACACTAATAGTACCCACACATTTGTACATTGCAAGTGGAAAAGAACCCATTACTATCACTTTGTTCTTTATTGTTTCAGTGATATTTGGTCACACATTGTGACTGTTGCATTCCCACATACAGTTTCTCTCTCTTGCTCTCTTGCTCAATCTACCATAGCTCTTACTTCGCTCTTCCTTCTACTTGCATGCTTGTGTTTGGGGATCTCCCTTGCATATTGGAGTATCCATTTATTTTTTATATGGGCTATTTAGCCTTGATTTATCTAGTAAAGCAAAAAAATGTTTCTAGTAGTTGATTGGCTAGATGGGTACTCTTGCTTCAAGAATTTCAATATCAAGTATAGGCCTAGAGTGCAACTTGTTGTTGCTAACTTCAAATACTAGCTTGGCAACGGAAAAGATCTAGATGGTGAGGATGGTGAATTCTTATATGCTTAGGTCTTTGAAACTGCACTATATTAGGATGGTGGAGAATCCATCCCCCCCAATCTCCCATAGCCATGGTATGAGGAGATGTTCTAGTTTCTTACTATAATAGAAAAGTATGAAAACCTACCTATTCATCAACAAAGCATCTTGATAAAAGACATCCATGACTTCTTATCAAGTCTGTGGTTGCTAATTTTTTATTTTGGGTGTTGAAGGATATATCCCAAATTGTGCAATAGACTATATATAGAACCATCTTTAATGAAGATAATTTGATAACATATATTTTCTTTTTGTCTATGACTTTCTCTACAAAGACACAAGCAACTTGTTTAGCTATTTTGGGTCTTATAGACTTTATTGCATACCCCAACAAAGCTTTCACACTTTATCTACCTTTGGCATCCTTGTGTCAAAACCCCTCATGGCATACATAACATGCATCATGAGATCATACACATCAACAACATTGTTCCAAACTAAGACGTTCCCAATACATTTTTGGAGCTTGATGCTCTTGTTTTGCAAACTCTATTTGAAAACTTCTCCCACTTTCAATAGAGAGTACGAAAGAAGTTCTACTTAATAGGATGTTTATTTTTCAGCAAAGCCTCAAGGGTATAAAATTGTATATAAATCTTAGTTCCTTTGTGGCTTTAACATGGAATGCATGAAAATTTGGTATGTACCTAGATCTCATATCCATTGAGCACAAATCTGTCTATAATGTGTGATACTCATCAACAATGTTTCGAAACCAATATTTCTCATCACTTGTGTACAATTATGCAAAAACAAATTCAAGGAGTGTGTGCTATAACTACTTGTATACAAGTGTATATATGCTACCTATTCTTGTTTTCCAATAAACCTACAATTCGTACATCACATTTGTTGCTCCCACACTTTCAATGCATCCAACAATGACTTGCACAATGTAAGCACCACTTGTTATTTAGCCAAAAGTATCAACCACTCTCAAAATGGTTTCACCTTAAGATGTGATGATTTTTATGTTGATGTGAGGGTGATGTTGCATATTGGACCATTGAAGGTCATGTTAGCCCTAGTAGCTTAGAATTAGTCAGTCATGCCCATCACAAGGCACTAATCCATACTTAATTGAGAAGACACAAAAAACCCCACAAGAAGTTTCACAGTCCTAAATGGAAAATTTCTAGCAAACTCATTGGAAGGTGTTATGATTGGGTGTGCAAGTACTACAACATACAAAAATTAGGGAGATGCCCCATGTATTAGAGACAACTTCTTAGGTAATGCAAACATTCAATTAAAAAATGCACTAATCCAAATAGAGATATATTAGGAAACACACAAGGGAGAAAAGAACTAAGGAAGAGAAGAAAAACGGCCAATGTCAAGGCATAGAAATCAATACCATTGTTACCTGCACAAGTAGAGCTAGCAATAGAAATATGTAAACTAAAGGATTTATAGTTGGTTTTGAAATAGAATTTTTCATTAGCCTCACCATAGCACTACTCTACATGCACATGAGAGTTTGCAATTAGTAAAATAGTGCATCTCAAATTCCCCTATCAATGATAAAACAAACACCCTTGCCTAAAATCTTTCATATACCCTTGTTGGGGGATGCTCAATAATTGCTTATGGAGGTAGATTCTTTAAAGGCTGTCATTATCAATGGTCAAGAAGGAATAATAGGAACATACTTAAAATAAAACTGATGAATTTGTTATTGGATTCTTCTTATTGTTTCATCATAACATGAGGTGCTCTTTTTTTGACAAATGCAATGGAGAGGTCAAAGAACAAGTGAATAGGGTGCTATTAAACTATATAAATATTTTCAAACACACAATTCTTACCTATGGAATTTTTAAACTCTTTGTCTCTAGGGTTACATTCGGGATTTTACTTTTTAGGTTGAGTTTGACTTGACCTTATTTCATTTCCAAATTTGGAGTAATATTATCTCTTGCACAATTCTATTTCTTACAAGTTCATAAAAAATCCTTATCTTATCTCCAAATTTTTCCTAATCTACCCATTTTTATTATTGTTCCTTAACTACATATACTATTTCTTAAAATATTGAGATGTTTTTCAGTTCAACGATAAGTATTTGTTACCTCCTAAAAGTACAATAGAATTATGAAACTTTAACATACATAACAATCTTCTTCTCCATAAAGCAAAGAACACAAATCCTATATTTTAAAGAACTTTTGCACTTAGGCATAAGCCAATTCTTAAAGATTTTATACCATACATGATCATGGTTCTTACCACTTTAATTTTTTGCAAAAAAATCATGATTTAGACCAACAAAAAGTGATAGGTCCAAAAGCAGTCAAAATAGGCTAAACTTTTAGATTAGACTAATAACAAGATTAGTGAATGGATGAATAGACTAATGTTAGGTGTGGTCAAACGTAATGTTTGACTCTCAATCAATTTGGCTAATAGTTATCTACTTCTAGCAACAAAGGTACTGAAGTGTCTTTAAGTTTATCTTCTCCAAGAATAGAAATACAAAAGCTTTGTACTTGATATGATGTTTCTCTACCCTTATTTTTCTACATTTCAATGCCTTTGTTGTGACTTTGTAAAAGTTTTTGCTTCTTATATTCACCTACCTTCAAAATGTAAAGGCAAATATATACCTTGATCTAAGAGCCACAATACATTGCTTTTTGTGCTTCTCTAGACTTTTCTAATTTGGATTACCTTTTCATTCTTTTGACACCGCATTCTCATACTTATGGCTTCTTCTAGGAGGTTTTCCATTTCTATGCACGCGTACACAAAATATGATTTATTGGCCAATAGATAGTATTGTTTTCCAAACCAACATTTTGATTATGTGTCTCTTTGGATCTTGGATATTAAATGGCCATCTACTCCTTTGTTTCTCCAATACTTGAACTATTAGTAGCTTTCACTTAACATGATGATATATGGCCTCCAAGAATCTATCAGCTCCATGCTGAAAATGCTTTCCTCTTATAAATATTCTCATATGATCCACAAAAAAGAGATAAAATATTAAGTTTTATTAAAAAGGATGGATAAAATGTTATATGAATAGTTAGCATGTATGCTCTACAAAATATCTTCACTAGATTTACATTGTTGTTCTATTTATGAAATCTTTATATTTACCATGTCAACTTTCTAAAGATTTATTTCCATCAAAATAAGTGTTGAATGGAAACCATCATAATCACTTATAGGTACATTTAACATTATTATGTTGATTTTGGCAACCTTATTTACATTCATCATTCTCCAATCTACTTTATTCTCCAACCTACTTTATTCAAAATATTTTGTTTTTCTACTTTGCATGTGTTGTCCCAACAAATTTAAAAAAAATAGAATGTTCAAAGAGCTCCTCATACCTTAATCTTAAATCATAGTTGATTGGCATCTCCTTTTGACTGGTATATGTTGATTGTTGACTAATAGTAGGTAAATCTAAATACTTTGATTGAAAGACCTTAAAAGTCTTTCAAAACAATCTCTAGGAAAGTATGAAGTACTATAAGGTTAAGGGAGGCAACACTCTTAAAAATGTGTTAGACATTGTTTGTAAGTGTCGTCTCTGTAAATGCATCTAGACCATATCTAAGCCACACAATGTGCTTGGTATCATTACTTCACACATAAACTATGTATTTATTCATGCTTCCATGTTATACCACTTGAGCTCCATTAGTGTTTTCCGTTACCCTAGTTGATAATCTATGGTCAACACACAATGCTTGCTTGTCTTGCTAGAAAGGGTGATGTAACACTAGAAAAGTATTTTGAATTTCAAAGTAAAAATTGTCATAATGTTTCATAAGGAAGGTCAAAAGATGAAGAGATTATCCTTAATTTAATTTTTCTAGTCTATATGCAAGCTCGTTATGTTGGTCTACATAGTGAAAGTTCATCCATGCCTTCACAACACTAATGACCTCATTGATATTGGATTAGGATGTGAGAGACCTATTATAATTTTGTCAGTATATTGAAAATGATTTTAATACAAGTGATAATCTTTGGAAAATGAAGAATGGAAGTTCTTATTTTTCTCCCTATTCAAAGAAGTCTAGGAGGTGTTTTTGTGACACATTGTGCTATAGTTCGTCTATGTTTAATTGTTATGAACTATGTTATTTGTGTGTATAAGTCATAGTTTTGTGTATAGTATCGATGCAAAGGCAAATAGAATTGGAAGCCCAACTATACGCAAGTTTCTCCTTTTGGTTACATGAGAGAGTATCATGTAGACTAGTTTGGGCATGAATGTGTTCCTTATATAAAGAACTAGAATTTAAGTGACCATAACTCTTTCTAATTTGTGACAAGTGATTGCATACAAACATGTTAGTGAGAATGTGGATTTGTGGTACCACTTGCTATTCAATGCCCTATGTTGGTGCTTACTACATTGTAGTGTGAACTGTTGGTTAGTAGACTAGATTAAAACTTGGATTTCAGAGATAATTTCATCATTTATTCTCTTAATATGGTCAATTTTACATGTTAATTATTCATGGCATCTATAATGAGTTTGATGTTCTATGTTATCATTGTTGCAGCTGTTCCGAATGCTATCTCTTATATCTCCTGGAAGTTATTTTCTTATAACCAATTCTACAATGTTGGCTCTTTGATTGCATTCATTCGAACTTTAACAATGTGGATCTCTTGATATATGTAGTATTGTGAAGAAGCTACTTATTGTACTTCTGGACATCTTCCTTGTGTGTGCATATGATTGCTTTTCTTTGGTTTACAAAATCTAAGATGTCATTTTTGTCAATGATGCATTCGTATAAGCATTCTTGTATTTGTTCCTTAGTTGAATCCATTGTTGGACATTGATGTCTAATCACTTGTAGGAATTGCAGGTTATGAGCATGTTGGACTAAAATGTTGAGGATGTAGTGTTGTGCATGTGTCTAATATGTTGATGAGGTGATGTGACATTGTTGGTAGAACTTAGTTTAATCTTTATAGATTGATAGTAACTTATATGCAAGGCCACCAAATAATATCACAATATTTTTGTTAAATGGATTGAGCAGAGAGCCTTGGCAGATGCTAACTATTTGGCGTAATATTATGTTAAATGTTGTTTGTGTTAACATGGACATCTAATCCATGATGATTGCATTTTCTTCTCTTATTAAGATGAACCACTCATTTCTCTCTTATAATGATACTAGATATTATTGTGCATGCATTGGTATCTTAAATTAGTAGTGGATTGTGGTGGAGAGGCTACCTCTAACTACGACTACTCTTGTACTTGTTGTTAGCAAGACACTTTTATTTCTAACAATGAGATTATAACTCTAGTAGCATATAATAAAGATTTTATTCCTAGTAGGACAATGAGATTATAACTATTGCAGTGTATGAGAAATCTTTTTCCAATATGTGCCAATGTGACAATAAATATGTGAAACAATTTGATATGCGACCTACACTATATTTCCTAATACTTTCTCTCAAGCTCAAAATGAGCTTGCAAAAATTATAACCCATGTACTTTTCAAGTACTCAAATGTATCTTTACATAATGATTTGGTAAAGATACTTGTAACTTGGTCATTGGTTTTGATGTGTACCAATCTTTCCATCCATGACTTTCTCTTTGATGAAATGATAGTGTAATTCAATGTGTTCTATTCTTGCATGATAAATGCATTCTTTGCAATCATAATACTTCTAATGTTATTACAACACATGATAACTCCATCATCTATCTCAATCCCCATGTCACATAAAAGTATTCTTATCCATGTTTGCTCACATGCTGCCAATGCTATCCCTCTATAATCTTCTATACTTAACAAGAAATTGTGTGTTTCTTCTTGCTACTCCAACTCACTATGGTTGAATAAAATGAAAAGCACAACCACAGTGGATCACCTATCCATAATGTTTTTGTCCACTCTACATCTATGTATCCAAACAACATACACTTTACCCCTTTCTCATAGAACAATCCATAAATAATTGTCTCCTTGACATACCTCAACACTCTCCTTATTGCATCAACATGAGACTTGCATGGTACTTGAATAAATTGGATTATCACTCCTATTGGTCTTATTATGGTTAAGTAGATCAAGCTATTAACCATATTCCTAAACATTGTAACATCATCAACATATTGTCTATCATCAACCATCTTTATGTTTTGATCCAATGGTGTATCAATTGCTTTACATGCTATCATCCCATATTTTTTCAACATTTCCAAGGAATATTTCCTTTGCACCAACTAAATTCCTTGTGGTGTATCAGTCACTTCAATGCTAAGAAAGTTCCTCAATAATCCAAGATCTTTGTTATCAAAATCCTTGTGCATAGCATGCTTTACTTTAGCAATATCTCTTTCAAGAGTACCTATTATGATAAGATCAACAACATAGATGACAACAAACACTATTCCATCCTTTGTATGTCTAACATAGAGTGAATAACCAGCCATGCTTTGTTTAAATCTCATGCTACATAAAAACTAGCCGATTCTCTCACACCAAGCTCTAGGTGCTTGCTTTAATCCATACAATGATTTCCTTAGCTTGCATACATAATGCAGTTACTTAGGGTGCACATAGCCTTTAGGTTGTTTCATGTACACTTCCTCTTCCAATTTTTGATTCACGAAAGCATTCTTGACATCCATTTGATATAAATTCTAGCTATAAATTGAAGCCAAGGCATTTGTTAATCTAGTTGTAGTCAGCTTGCAATTGGACTAAATGTCTCCTCATAGTCCAATGCATTTGTCTATCCATAACCCTTTGCAACCAATCCTACTTTGTATCTTTCCAATGATCCATATAACTTGTACTTGACCTTATAAACCCACTTTTAGAGCTAATTGCTTTCTTGCCATAAGGTAACTCTCCTAGTCTGATTCCAAGTATTATTCTTGGCCGATGTATTCTTTTCCTCATCCATTGCATTCTGTCCTTGTTTCCAATTTCTTCTTCAAATTAGGACTTTAAATATTGCATTAAAAATTCCATGTAAGCATAATGCATCTCCATAAAGCCATTATATCTCAACCTGTCAATTGGATGTCTTACTCTTTTTTATCTTCTCAATTGAGGTGCACAAGACAATGTGTCAACCGTTCTTGCATATGGTAATACATACTTCCCTACATTATTTATGCCTAGAGGTCTAACATGAGGTATCCCAAACTCATAATCTATAGATTCATCTTTTGAACTCTTTTCCATAGGTTTCTTCCCTTGTGTTGTTTCTATCTCCTTTTGTGCACTCCTCAACCTCTCACTTCATGGGCTATAACTCCCACTACTTTTTTGATTGTCTTAAGGACTAGATGTGTCCTCAATATGTTGATTTCTTTGGGTGTTTTTGTTGCAATTTTCTTCCCATAACCATCATCATCACTGCTCTCATAAGTACCTATCTCAACTATAGCTTTAGGTCTATATCAAGGCTCATATTAACTGAACCTTATATCTTTGCTTATGATTTGACAACCCTTGGTTCCATTTTCCTCCTCAAATGATCTGTAATATAAAAATAGCATACACAACCAAACACCCTAAAACATGCAACTATAGGTGTTCTTCCATACATCTTCTCATATGGTGAGATGTGATGAGTTAATGTTAATAGACTCCTATTTATAATATTAATTGTAGCATCTATTTCCTTAGCCCAATAAGCCAAAGGTGTATGCATTTAGTTCCATCATAGCTCTTACAACTTTAGCAATGATCCTATTTTTTCTTTCTACAATACCATTTTTCTCTTGTAACTTTAGCATTGATCCTATTTTTTTCTTTTTCAACACCATTTTGTAATGGTTGTATAACTACATATAACATGTCTCTTAATCCTATGATCTCTCAAATATTTAAAGAACTCATTTGATATGTATTCACCTCCATTATTTGATCTCAAGCACTTTATGTAACTTCCAAACTTATTTTCTCCATAGCTTTAAATTCCAAAAATTTTTCAAGAGTTGCACTTTTATATTGCAAGAAATAAACTCATGTCATCCTATTGAAATCATGAATAAAAGTAATGTAAATCCGAAATCTTTCACCCAAAGAAACATTGTGACATCTTTCCTAGATGTCCGATTGTACTATTTCCAAAGAATATGTGCTAATTCTCTCCCTCTTTTAAAATGGGAATCTAGATTTCTTGCCAAACTTGCATGCCTCACATACATGATCATAGTTGAGATAGCCAAATTGTGGAAGGCCACTAACAACCTATCTAGATTGCATTTGTTTAAGACTTTGTAGGTTTACATGTCCAATTCTTCTATGCCATAACTCATCATCCTTGTCTTCTCCATGTCCAATCTCCACACACATAGAACTTTTTATGATAAGAGTACTTATATCCAATGCAAACAACCTATCTTTCTTTTGGCTATGAGTAATCAACCTATCAAGCTTTCCATTTCTAAGATTTTCAATGAAGCAACCATATTTATTGAATCTTGCTTGTAGGCCTCTATTAACCATTTTTCCAATAGAAGCCAAATTTGTAGTGAATGTAGGCATATATAAGACATCTCCAAGCTTATTGTTAGTGATGGTATGCACATACAAGACATCTCTGAGCGTATTCTCCATCCCATCTCAATCACCAAAGGAACATTGCCAATGTGAGTTATCCTTATGCAAGGTATCATCTCCTATAGCTACATACTCTTTAGTTCAAAAATTTTGCTTCCTATCAAACCATTTTGCAATATGTGTCGGTATGGTTTGTTGCATCCAAGTTCAAAAATCAATCATTATCTTTAGGGGGATGTGTCATGCTATGCTCCATAGCAAAAAGATGACCTCTTAGGTAATCAATGTCCTTCCATGACCTCTAGACATAGCATTATTTTTATGATAGCACTCCTTCTCAAAATGGCTAAACAATCCATAATAATGACAAGCACCATCTCTATGAGGACTAGACCATTCTCAACCTCTAGAAAAGGATCTCCCCTTGCCTTTAGGCATAAAGTCTCCATGATCGAAATATCCATAGTCATGAGCAAAGATGTCTCCATGATTGAAAGAGCTATGACTATGAGCAAAGCTATCTACATGACCATATGAGATTCCTCTAGCTCTTGATGAGCTATCACAACCTCTTTGACGGTACTATCTTGAATAGTGTTTTTCTTGCTACTAAATGTATTAAGACCTAGTTTGAATTATTTAGTAAGAAATAAGTAAACCAATTTCTCAAAATTAGGCATAAAACCTCCTCTCACAGAAATAGAAGTGTTGAGAATTAAGAGACCTATATGTAGGTCCAAGTCCATTCAAACTAACAGAAACCAAATCATCATCATCCATAGGTGCATTAATCAAAGCAAGGTCCTCGACAATCTGATTTATCTTTGCAACATAATCATTAATGCATTGATTTCCATGCCATGCACCATGAAAAATCTTCTTTAGGAGAATTTTTTAAACCTTTGTGATGCAAGTGGCATGCACCTTCTCAATAATCTCCCAAGTATATTTACACTTACTAGCCTTCTTGATGTGTGAGATTAAGGTCTCTAAAATGCATATAGATATCCAATGTAAAGCCTTCTTGTTTTTACATATCCAATCTTTGTAGGCCTTATTTTGTTCCTCTGTGGACTCTTCAAGAAGTTCAAGTATGCATCATCACCTATTATGAGGTCCCGTAGACCTCTTCCCAATCATAAAATTTCCATGCAATAGAACTACATGCTATAGTTATCTTTTGCTAACTTGTTGCCAACAATTTGAGTAATTTGCACCTTTTTTGACATTATGACTACTACAACTTTAAAAAACCAACAATATATAGTGTGCCAAATCAGTGCTCAAGCACATGAATAAGCCCTAAGCACCAACCTCTCAAATGCGATACCAAAAAGCATTAAAAGTATCCAAAAAAATACATGTAAAATGAGTCCCGATGATGTGGTTATCATACATGCATGTAACTACTATTAGATACATCCATATATCATGCCCACATGTCATATGTTAGTTGATTAGTAAGAAACACTAAAAATGGAGCTCAAATAGTGCCCATATGGCCCAAAAAGCATCAAAATATGAGCCCAAAAATTTCAAGTTTTCGTACAATTTTTTTAAGAATGCAACAACTAGGTGTTCATTTATAGTGTGAAAAAAAAACCTATGAACACATTCCAACTAAATCGATTCACTTCATCATTAGTGTGAAAGAAACTTTGAAATAAATAGTTCATGCCATTCCAATTTGAACACGCAAAGGGAAACCTATTCAATGGCCTTCAATGTGAAAAGTGTTTAATCTAGGGGTTAATTTAAAGATAAGCCTTTGATAATAAGCCTTTAGGCCCCCAAACTAATTAGCCCATGGCCATCTCAAAATACTACAAATCATGCCAAGCCTCCTACATGGATTGATGGCATTGATTTGAATGAAAACATCCTCTTATCTTATGAAATGTAAGCTAGAACTTTAAGCTTTCTATAATCATCACTCAATAATCAAAAGAAATCCCATCGTTCTCTTATATGCCTATCATGGGTAAACCCCCTTCTTCTTGAGCAAGCCCTGTACTTTGATTTCCAAGTTGCCCATGTGCTTTCATGCATAAGCAACCCCCCTTGCTCAAGCAAGTCATGAGCTTAAGCAACCCTTGGCATAAGTATACATCTCGATTTTACCCCAAAGAAAAGTGAAACCTTGCTATCATTCATGATTTCTTGCCTTCAATGGCTTCCTAAATGCATCCAATCTAATAGTAATGCCCTAAAATCAGACCCTCAATAGCTCTTCCAATCTATATACTTGTTTTGAGTGGATTAGACAAGGATCTTTACATGATTCAATGGTAGATAGAAAGCTTTAAAATTGATGTAGACCTTCATTCATCATGCTCCTCAATTAGATTCTTCACTTCCATACTGCTTTGATACCAATTAAAAGGATTCAATTTAGATGTGCAACAGAAGGGAGATGGCATGAGATATAGAGGCTTAATCCATATTCTTCTTCTTCTTCTTCTTCTTCATTCTTCAATCTTGCACTCTTTCTTTGATACCAACTAAAAGGATTAAATTTAGGTGCACAATGGAAGGGAGATGGCATAAGATATGTAGGTTCAATCCATCATCTTCATCTTCATCTTCGTTCTTCTCTTCTCACAACGCACACAATGAATATCTGCCAAAGTGGATAGATACTTTGACTTTAGGAAACTTTACATATAGCCTCTTTTCCACTTTAATAAAACCATAAGGTATGAATTGACCTATATTATATTTCTCAACAATAGGTTCGACGATCTGGTTGTAGATTACTTGGCTATTTTGTTGTCAAAGTGCTACAAGGTTTTTTTAAAAAACTCTTTTTTAGCCTACAACATCTTGATTCATGTTGATGCAACACTGGTCTCGCACACTCAATTGATGTTGGAGATATTGCAAATATTGGTGGGTTGCCTTTGATGAATGGGATGCTTTGAATGGTCATATTCATTAGTTGGTGGATTTGTCCTAATGAAAATTTCTTTGTATATAGTCAATGATGTACATTTGAAGGTCCTCATTCACGATGAGATCATAGATTTGGCACTCTATGTAGTATGATGGTGTTGTATTTTCATTACTTATTAGCTTATTCTTAGATCTAAAAATCACTTATTGCAATTATGTGTTGAAGAAAAAAGCTTTATTTTGGTGGCCTAGATGAAAAATGGTGGATTGTATTGGTCTTTCTGCTTACTAGATGATGCTTCCATAAGCATCTCATAAAGTGGCTTCACGATTAGATCCAGATGTGGCTTTAGTGATGTCATATTTTTTGTGATATTCATAGAATACTTGGTTATATAAGCTTGATGGCCAAGTGCTTTATAGCTCCATAGGGTGAATGATGATATTCCATGTCCTTGAGCTTTCATTATTGTATGTTGGCAGTAGCGAAAGTGTCTAGTATACAATAGCCTTATTTCTTATCATATTATTGTATACTAGCAGTGGAAGTGTCTATGTTTAGCTTTCCTATCATTATTGAAAATTTCATGTAGTTCAAGGCCAATGCGATGGTGCTAGGGGGTTAAAGGCCACATGTGCCTAGTTACCTACATTCACCTTATACTTAATGCTTGCATACCTATACATTATAGGCAACAACCACCCATCACTATCCTCTTTATTTTTTATTATTAACTATGGAATCATAAAGAGAAGGCAAGTAAATATTGCAACTCTTGGAGTTTCCACACATCAGTCTTGCTTTATTGAGTCCAAACCTCCATAGCCATTGCTCTTTATTCCACTTATGCTCTTCTCATCTCACTCCCACTCACCCTTTCAACAACTAGTATCAGAGCAAGCTCTTAAGAAGCCTCAGCCATTCTACTTTAGCATGGGAAAGGATCTTCAATTGAGCTTTCATGGCAATCATGTCTTCATACACTCGAGATATGCATCAACTCTTATAACGTGCCGGTCCAACGACAACTATCCAAGCACGCTTTTTAGCGGTTCATCGTGAAGCCAATCTAAGCATTTCTTCCCTGCATTCCCATGGAATGTTCCGTGGTTTGTCGCCTAGGTTTCACTGGGTCCGCTTCACAACAGAACATTCACGGCCAAACCCACCACGATCGACCTGAAATTCGGGTTCTAGGGTTAAGGTTTCCTAATAGCATTCTAGCGTTGGGTATAGACATCCTACTTTTCACAAGGATACCCAAGCTGAAGCAGATCCATGCCACACTTGGTTCAAAGAGAATGGGAAACGAGAGGGATGCTCCATCCAACTTCTCTACCCATAAGGCATAGTCCCATTCCGATCCCCTAAAATTGTATGAATCAGGTTCTAATCTACTATCACCTAAAGGTTGTTTGTCTATAGAACCTTGTGAGAAGCCTCCTAGCTTTTTGGGATCACCTTGCCATAGGACAGATCCGTCAGGGCTCCGCCCATCCACTTCCCTCAATGGGCATTCTTTAGTTTCCTAATTAGGTCCTATCACAATTTATGTGGAACATTTAAAAGCAGCTTTGTGGGAGCTCTCATTGAACCACCAAGACCCATGGACCATTTATTGCTTCAAGTGTTCCAAGCCGAGTACTAATGGCTACCTCTCACTAGCCAATGCGCTACCTATCCATAAGTGTAGTGAGCTTACCTCCATGCCGATCGAGTTACCTCCTCTCCCATGTACTCGGGTAGCTCCATGATCCAAGTGCAAGCTTCGAGCAACCATCCCCAAGCTCTATGCTCCAAGCTCCATTTTCGTGAGCAAGAGAAGAGAAGAGAATAGAAGAGAAGAGAAGAGAAGAGAAGAAGAGAGGAGAAGATGGAGAGCTTCTCCTCCACGGTCCCTCACCCTCACACACTCACTCCCTCACACCCTCACACTCCCTCTCTCAAGCGCAAGCTCAAGCAAGAAAGAAGAAGAAGAAGAAGAATAATAATAATAATAATAATAATAAGAGAAAGAGAGCCACTTTTGGCCACACACAAGAATGAGCTTCTCATTCACTTTTTCAACTTTATATACAAAACCCTAAATCCCTTTTGGGTAGTCATCCCCTTATCCCCTTTTTTACATGGCTAGCCTAGGCCCTTTTTCCCATTGTCCTCCTATCTTCCTTTCCACATTTACAAATTGCATGGGTGAGAGCCCAGCACTCTTAAAATAAATCATGGTGCACCTTGCGCTTTTTTACAAAAGTATAGACTCGCACTTTTTCTCATGCGCCTTTTTTCTTGATTTAGGACTTTTCTGCACTACTTGTGTTTTCAAATTCTTCTTGGTGCACCTTTGTCTTCTGTTTCACTTTTTCCTTTGCCTTGTCTTTTTCTTAGATTTTTTGGATTTTCCACCATATTCATTTGAGGGTTAACATTACCCCCCTCCTAGATGAGTGCTAGTCCCATGGCACTCACCGTCATAGGTAGGAGGCTTTGGCATGCACCGAAGATGTGGGATATCTGTGGTTGTCGTGGAGGCATGTTGGTGGTGGTGCAGAGGAAGGTCATGGGGGGCACATTGTTGGCCTAGGTGGCTAGTGGTAGGGTTGTTGGAGTTGGTGATAGGGTTGTTCTTTGTTGGGGATTGCATTGATGGCTGACACAAAGGTATTGGTTTTTGGGGATTCTGGACATGACAATTCTCGGTGAACTTGCAGGATTATAAAGGATAAGAATTCAGAGTTGAGTGTCGATAAAGATCAAATGACACTTTCGTTGGAGTCTTCAATACCTGCAATTGAAAACCTCTCATATGTGGTCTCTCCCTCGGGGTAGTGCTAGTCTTCTTTATCGTGCACAAGACATAGTTCAATTAGTTTGGAAGGCAGGTCAAACTCTTAAGCAAGATGAGAGTATTGTCTTGCACTTGAGGACCCAAACTATGTATATATTTCAGCGCAGATATTATGCGAGTGCTCGTGCATACTTAGATATTACGTAGTTAGAACGTGGGCTGGTTCCTTGTAACAACGTGTAGATGAAGCAAAGTTGTCCTTGTTGAGAAGAAGTACACATGAAGGTGTATGAGACATCCTTTGCGTTGTGACAACATGCTGTAGCATAATCGAACACATTGAAACAAACTTTTGGTAGCTAGTAGCTACTGGGCTTGCTCGATGAGTACGGTGTACTGTTCATGGCCATTTGTGCAGTGCTTACTACGATCGATTGTAATGATACTAAGACAGAGTGCAAAAAGGAATTGTGCAAATGGGTCAGGGTGACATGTCTAGAGACAAGCTCCCTAGGTATGTCCTACCCTTGATGGGCCCCGAGCAATTGTGGGGGATGTGTAGAGGGCTAGGGGACTAGGGATGGAGCCAGCCGACTAGGGTCACTGGGCATACCTAATTTGAGGAGCCCTAGGTGTTATGTTGTGATTGTGAGTGCTTTTTCTTTTCTTTTCTTTTCTTTTTTCTTTTACTTTTACTTTTTCTTCTTTCCTTTTCTTTTCCACTCTCTTTTTTTTAAATTTAAATAAAGAATAACATGAGTACAACCATTACAATACGTTGAGGCCACAACCTTTCAATTAGATTGGGAAATGTCGAGATTGAAAGGCAGCGAAACTGGATATGGGAGCGATGATTGTGTCCCAGCCTCGTTGCTAGAGGAACAGCTATTGAGATGGGGAGATACACTAGAGATTTTGCAAAACCTCTTTGTAACGTGCGATGTTGGTTCAATTGAGGTAACAGCTGCTGTGAGTGCCAAGTGTAGAGTTTGACCCAAAAAGAGAAAGTGGCACTGATCATGCTGTGGGCCATGCGATGTGGACAATCACAAGGGTAATTTTCACTTTCGACGGTGAGGTTTTTGTCATGGCTCTTGTGAGGTTGGTGGTCTTGTGGTGACTTGGGCATTGAACACTTTCATACACACAGACATGTGTTGTACTGCATCCACTTGATGCTTCGTGAGAGTATATGTAAATCACATGCGTCAATTATGATGAATAGCTACAATGCAAAAATATATTACTTCATCTAGATCCTATGGTGTTGATTGCAATGCACCTCATTTGAGGTTGTTAAAGACGTGCCATGCATTAGTAGTAAGGATGGATTGTACAGTTGGGGGAGGCTTGTCCCTTTAACCACTTAAAGACAAAAATTTGTGGCATGATGGCATTTGGCAAGTAGCTCATACAACATAGGGCCTACTGGATTTGTATGAGGCGGGGTGAATTTGGGTGGTCAAGCGATTGGGGTTGTGCTAGTGGTGGGCTCTTGGTAGGCTGGGCATGGAAGTTGTCAGCTGGGACCCAAAAGGTATAGTCCTTGGCCACCTCGATCTCAAGAATGCCTTGAAAAAATTCATCAAATTCCTTCTTGAATTGAGCTTCCTTCTCCTTCTTTGAACACCTAGTTCTAGAGAGCTTTTGGGGAGGGCTCGCAGGGCCGGGGTTGCCACTCCTCGAGCATTCCCTTGAGCTTTTGTTTTCTTGGCATGGGAAGTTTTTGGCTTGTGTCCGGGGTGGTGTCGCTTGGGGCCTTGTTTCTTTGCATACCTCTTAAGGGTAGGCACATAGTGTTCTGGTGGAGGAGCTTGTGCCACATGCTCCCTCCAATGGCGGATAGCGTCCTTGCAAGCTAGCTGCACTAGGTGCTCCATGATGGCTACTGTAGATAAACTTGCAAAATGTGAACCAAGGTTAGGATTTGAGACAAGGCAGAATTATTTGTATGGAAGGGATTAAATAGTTGATTATCAAGGGCATCCATTACACGTATCCATTACATGTGGTAGCCTTCTTAATAACATCAAGTATTTCGCAATGTTAAGTATCATCGTACCTTGTCTGAGTCTACTTGCAATATGTAGCTCCTCCTCAGTGAGAACCTTATCAACCAGAGAGTTCTCTCGGCTAGTTCCAGCTAAGTCCGTACCTTGAATGGTATTCATCACTCAAAAGGAAGTCGGTGCCACATCGGTTGGGTCTCTTTGAGACTGCAATTTGGCCAATCGCTCCTCTGAGACTGTCATAATCTGGGCTCCTAGTTCAGCCATTGCAACGTGGTTTTCAAACCAACTTTTTTCAAATTTACTTCGACCCTCTAATTTTTGCTTTAGTTTCTCTATCTCTAAGAGATTTGGTTGGCAGAGCACATCATTGAATGTTATAGTTAAGCGTAGTTCATCGACTTTCTCGTCAGAGGTGAGTCACATGCGTTCATGCAGGAGCATGTCATAGTGCTGATCAAGATGTTCTTGCTCTTCCAAGGATAGGGGAAATGGCATGTATTCTTCAAGCTTCTCCCTAGGGAAAGCACCCATGTCTGCAAGGACGTAGACACGTGGGAACACTTTGAGCTTAGCATCCAACTTAGTTAAGCACTCTACGACACTTCTATGTTCAATGAGGGCTTGCTCGGTTCCTATCTCATGCAAGGTTCTAGGAGTTTCCCTAGGCTTTAGCATAGCTGGGGGATCAAGCCTAGATGAGAAATATTAGTCAATGCTAGGGTTTCTTACGCTCTTGGGGTTTCCATGTTTCTCCTAAGGCCTTGTTGCTATTGTGCCATGGTTTTCCTTAGATGTGATCGGTATAATCTTGTCACCCTGTTGTGACAAAGTTGTATCCACTCTTGATTGGTCAATGCGAGTTCTATTGTCAGTGGGTTGAGTGTTGCAAGAAACCGTTGGTGGTAATGGTTGCTTTGATTTTTCAGAGCACATGGATGTGTGTGAGGTTTCACCGCTGTTAGGAGAGATGGCAATGGGTTCATTGGTGGATGGGCTTGATGCTTTATCCCTTAGATCTTTGGCACTCTTGGTCTCAATCTTCTTGGGGTCTATAATCACTTGCAATTGCCATTGTTTTTTTCATTGTTTTGTCCTCTTTTTCTTGGGCAATTGTGGTGTCTCCTTTAAGAACTCAAGTCCGTGAACTAGGTCAATCGTTGATGTGCTTGGATGGGCCTTAGCACTCTCTTTCTCTAGTGTGTCCTCATGGGCCATAGATACAGCTTGTTGAAGAGCCCTACTAGGTTGTGAGGGTACAACTGCCTCTCTTTTTGGAGAGTCTATCTCTTTAGCTAATTCTCCTGTGTTTAGCTCCTCAATCCTAGGCTTTAGGTTCTTTGGAAGTGCTAGAGTTGTCAAGGATGTTGGTTGGGACACCTCCTCCATAGGCGAATGGCTAAGGAAATGTTTTGCAAGGGGCATTGTCATGACTAAGGGCTGTGACTGTTGTTATCCCTGATTGGGAGTAGTAGCAGCTCAGTGGGCTGGCTATTATTGGTGGATTGCAGTGTCAAGTCCTTAGACCAATCGAAAGTGGTCCTGTCTTTTATTGCCCGTTGAGCATTCACTTGTGTGGATGGAGCATCAGCCGATCTAGTCACATTAGGTTGCACAGGCATATCCTTGGACCAAGAGCTACAGATGGTGTCATGTCCCACCTCTTGGACATATGGAAGCTTAGATGGAGATAGAGGTTGGGATTGAGCATCTGCACTTGACGACTATTATTGTGCTTCATGTGTCCATTTAGGAAAAGAGGGTGTAGAAGATCTGGGACTCTTTGGTGGACTTGGCATTGGTTGAAAGATTTTCTTGAGGCTATTAGATGATTGTACCATTTACTTTATTGAGCAATCAACCTTCTTATGAGCAGCATTGTGCTTGTGGTGCTCATGATTCTCTTAGGAAGTCAAAATCTCCTTGAGCACTAGTGGCTTTTGCGTATCCTCAACGATTACATCTGATATCTGCTTGTTAAGCACGCTAGGTTGAGGATCTACCCTTCCATTAGTCCCGTTTAGTTTCTTGATCTCGATCGTGAGGGGCTGGTTCACTCCAATGTTCTTGACTTGAGACTTGGTGAGACTTCCTCCTGCGCTTCTTTGCTCTTGAAATGTTATGGCCTTCGACTAATAGAGGAGGTTTCACAGGGGGTTTTGGTACCCAAATCCATCGGTTACCAACGTAATACCCTTGTGCACCTAGCAATGCTTTGGATATCCATTGCGGCGTTGTGCTAGCTCTCCATCTATACCTTCGTCTATAAGGCTTGGGCTTCTTTTGTGGTCTTCTACGATATTTGTAAGTCCAAATCCTATCCTTGGCATTGTCTCATGACCTTCTTGTTTCAAGCACGGCCTCGCCACTGGTTCTCTCTATTCAACATGCGCTTGTATCAACTCTCTCAACAATTCCTTGCTCTTGTTACTAGGCTTGCCTTTTATGTCAGCACCTTCCTTGCCTTTCCCTTGAGGTTTGATGAGGTCACCCTTGCTAAAGGTTGTGACTATCCTCACACTCGATAGTGTCAAGTGTATTCTTTGCGCTACGTAATCGACCTTGCACTTTGTTGCCCTTTTGAAGGGTCGTCCTAGGAGGGTTTCCTTTCCACAATTAGCACTATTTGGAGGAGCATGGAATAGGATAAGCAAGCTTTCTGTTTCAATGCTTACAAGGATTTTGCACTTTCCCATAAGTGCCTGGGAGTGTCCCCCCATAAGGACTAATAGTTGCATTGGTCGGTGTGAGCTCTGGTTGGCCTGGCAGATTCCATGCTTCATAGGTCAAGATATTAAAATTTGCCCCTTTACATCGATGAGAGCATCAACACTATGCTCTCTTTTTGCAGTGAGTTTGACCCTAAAATAAGCAGGTGGCACTATGTCTTCATCTTTTGGGTCTTGGCTTGTAAATTTAAGCCTCCTGATGCATGCCCATGAGTCTCCAACTACACAGCTAGATTTGGTTTCTCTACTGATATCTTGGGTCATGTGTGCAGTGCCATTGAAGGTGCATCTATCTTCAACACTATCATATCTAGTCATCCTTGCAGTTGTAGTTTGATGTTGTTGATTTTTGCTTTGACTAGATGTAGTCTGAATGCAACACATACGTGTTTTTGCACTGTGGCCTTTTTGCCCTTGTTGGCTAGATTGGCCCATTGAGGTTCTAGGGTCTCTGTTTGTCTTTGTTTGGGTATGGGCTTTTTCTTGCTCTTTTGCAAGTGAGAATATATGCTTGTGTAGAGCCTTACTACACTAGGGTCTAATTTGGAGGACCTATCATGGCGCACATTTTCTCTCCAACCTACTTGGGGGCGTTGCAAAATGTGGCCTTTCTTGCCACTCCTGGCCCCTTATCACCCTGCCCAAGCCTATACTCACCTTAATCTTGCTTCCCTTACTAACCTTTAACTCAAAATTTCATTTTTTGCCATTATTTTCCCTGTTTCAGCTTGTTATATAGCAATAGAAAACCCTACTGTTTGCTCCAACGTTTTGCTCCTATCCTTCGTAAATGCAAGAAAAAATAAGAAGGGAAATACCTACACTTCTCCATCATGATTTCCCAAGTCCAAAACAAAAAAAACCTACTTACTAAGGAGATTGAATACCTCTTCAAACTCCCTCGCTTCCTATCTATCTACCTCAAGCACCAATTTGGGAAAAACCCTACTTCAATGCTCGATTCGAAGCGCGCAAGCGCTTAAGTCTTGAATTTGTTCGTCCCCATAATGGAGCCAAAATGTGAGAGCTCTCGCTCAATCGCCAAGACCCACAGACCACTTATTGCTTCAAGTGTTCCAAGCCGAGCACTAATGGCTACCTCTTACATAGCCAACGCGCTACCTATCTATGCATGTAGTGATCTTACCTCCATGCCGATTGAGTTATCACCTCTCCCATGCACTCCGGTAGCTCCACAATCCAAGTGCAAGCTTCAAGAAAGCCCCATCTCCAAGCTCTATGCTCCAAGCTCCATTGCCATGAGCAAGACAAGAGAAGAGAAGAGAAGAGAAGAAGAGAGGAGAAGATGGAGAGCTTCTTCTCCTTGGTCCCTCACCCTCACACACTCACTCTCTCACACTCTCACAATCCCTCTCTCAAGCACAAGCTAAAGTAAGAAAGAACAAGAACAAGAAAAAGAAGAAGAATAAGAGAGCCACTTTTGGCCACACACAAGAATAAGCTTCTCATTCACTTTTCAACTTTATATACAAAACCCTAAATCCCTTTTGGGCAGTCATCCCCTTATCCCCTTTTTTACATGGCCGATGGCCCTTTTTCCCATTGCCCTCCTATCTTCCTAGCTTCCTTTCCACCGCCCATCTACATTTACAAAAGTACAAGTGAGAGCCCGGCACTCTTAAAATAAATCATGGTGAGCCTTGCACTTTTTTGCAAAAGTATAGACTCGCACTTTTTCTCATGCTCCTTTTTCCTTGATTTAGGACTTTTCTACACTACTTGTGTTTTCAAATTCTTATTGGCATGCCTTTATCTTCTATTTCACTTTTGCCTTTGCCTTGTCTTCTACTTAGATTTTCCGACTTTTCCACCTTATTCGTTTGAGGGTTAACAAGCTTCCTTAATTGAGCCCTTAAAGAAACAAGGTTCATTGCATAACTTATGGCACTGACACAAAAACAATCCCTGCAAGTTCTTTGGAAGTAAATCTTATATTATCATCTTAACTGAAATATAAGTCTTGTCCAAAAAGGATGGATTCCGCAATCCATAAGGATGCATCTTATTTTCTCCAAGCATTTGCCCTGGCACTAGAAACCGGGCCTCGAGAATCTATCTCGAGTCACGTCGATCATTTGAGTAGGACCCGAAAGCAGGGAATTTACAACTAGAGCCCCCTTGGCATCCAAGTGCCCTCCTACATAACTGACCTACAAAGAGACCTCTCGTGGTAGGCTCGGTCTACATTCCCACCACGGTTATTTGGAACCCCCTTGGCTAGGGTTGGCAGTCAGCTGGGGGTAGCTTGGGCTGCCCTCCTTGAGTTCAACCTAATTCATTATTCAATTTTCTATTGTGAGGTTGGGTCATTCATTTTCTTTTAGAGACATTGAACCTAGATTTACAAGCACAAACAAACACTGAAGGCGAGTGCTCTCAAGACATCTGCTAAGGTGGAGTCCTCATCTTTGACACTACCATCGCCCTTCTTGATCATTCTTGCCTTGGCATCATTTTCCATTATTTCCCCAGGGGATGAGGAATACCCTCTACACGACCCCATTACTATGCATTAGAGTAGAGCAATTTCACTATAGTTTCAAATGAAGGCTTCCCTTGTATACTATCCTTTGATCCCCCTATCTTAAGATCTTGGTCTAGGGTTTTGTTGGGTCAATTGGTAATCATTTTTTTCTATCTTAGAACTCTATCAGGCTCTAAGTTCACCCCATGGCCTCCTTGTCTTCAAGATAACGAAAACTTATACTTGCTCCCTATTGCAAGTCAGTGTAAACCAAGTCTATCTACCATTCTGAAATAGCTACGAGCACTAAATGAAGCTTGGTGAATTGTCATTCTCATTGTGGGTATTACACTCGAGATTCTTTGTGCTAGCTTCAGGATGTTCCATATTCTGGAAATGATATACCTAAGCGTGTTTTTGGGCCCATCGCGACATTGGCTATTGGGGTAGAGACCAATGTGCATGTTGACTCCAAGTCAAACTATGGTTGTAAAGACAAACCAATTTATCTTGCGACCAAGGTCCTAGGTAGGCCGAGTTAAACCTTGACGTTGCTTATCGGCTAGGACCTTACTTACCAAACTATTCCTTTCAAATAAGCTCAACATTTCACTTGTGCATCCTATTCTACCTTTTTAGATGCATAACCCATTATGTAGTGCAATTGAAGCTACTCATGATGTCATGCAAGTCCCAATGCAAGTCTCCCCCCTAAGTTGTCAATGCGATGAGAGGTCCCTATTCATAGAATTCCCTTCCAGTACATTTATGCAACTCAAAAGGCATGACTTAATTATTCAAATGTGAGTATACATGCATTTATTGAAAATGCAAGTTAATTCTCTACGATGGTCTATGGAGTACAATTGACCCAGACGGAATATTTATGTACCCCGACAATCCATTATGCATCTATAAAAGTTAGATCTTGATACTTGACTTTTTTTCCTGCTATAACTAAAGATACTTAATCTAATTCCTGATAACTCATGATTATTAAACCTTTTTCAGCTACTTTTCAAAATATGCAAGTTACTCAATGCGAGGTATGTAATGACATCCATGCTTAAATACTCAATTTTTAATTTCTAGACACGAAAGAGGGACCTGGTTTCGGAGTGTCAAATTAGCTTTCATACTTGATAACCTGTTCGTGTTGATGGTGGTGTCTTTGCTGGACCCTTCTTTTGTAGTTGCAGCTTTACCAATTTCCTAGGAGACTTACACTTTGGGGCCATTGTGGAGTTGGAAAAGGCCTTCAATTCCTTCAAAGGACTCCTTGGTGCCGGAGTTCCTATGCCTTGTCTCACCTTTCACGATCTCCTTGTCAATTTGAGGCAGTCGATGGAGAGATTACGAGTATCGCGATGGGGGAGAAGAGGGTACCCGAGCCTTTGCCCATGAGAGGAGTTGTCCTTGACCCCCTTCCTCTCTCTCTCTCTCTTTTTCTCTTTTTCTCCCTTACTTTAGGTTCTCCTCCCCTATCCTTCCTTCTTTCTTCCTCTCCTTCACTACCCCTCCCCCTCATTCTCTAATTGGCAGCAAGGGGAAGAATAATGATTCTAATTGAAGAAAAAGAAAGGGGGGGGATTAAAAGGGAAGGGTGGCAATAGAAGGGAAAAAAACAAAAAAGAGTGGGTTCGTCGCCCTGTTTAAGGGGGGGCTCTCATGACAAGTGAGAAAAAGCTTGAGAATACGAGCCTTGAAAATGACACACAACCTAAATATGGAGATTTTGAGGATGAGTACAAAGACTGCTATTTCATCAAGGAGGAAAACAAAGAGGAAGCAAAGACCATAGAATATGGCATAAATGGAAGAGTGATTGAGAAAATTTGAGCAGACACACTAAACCGTGGGAGGTCAACATGTTAAGAGTGAAAAAAGGGGCTGCCAAGGTAGATTGCGATCGAGCTTGGTTGGAATGCTTAGAGGTAACAACCACCACCAAGGGAGACAACCTCTTCCACTAAGGATGGTGAGTACAACTCTAAGTTAGACTTTGATAGTGACCCTGAAATGCCTCAATCACCTAGGACCAAATGCACCAAGGGGGACCTCCTAGTCCACCTAAGTTAGACTTTGATAGTGACCCTGAAATGCCTCAATCACCTAGGACCAAATGCACCAAGGGGGACCTCCCAGTCCACCTAAGGCACAAGAGGCTAAAGGAGGTGAGAGTGAAACAATGTCTTCCAAAGCTAAATGACAAAAGAAACCCTAGGACCTATGCAAGCACTTCATGACGTTCAAGAAGCAAGATCAAATAGTGGGGTTAGTAGAAGCCAAGAAAAAAGGGCACACAAGTGAACCCCTTGAAGGACCAACCAAAGTTAAGGAAGTCAACTCAGTAAGGAAAGAGGACAAGCCTCAACCCGTGTATATAGCGAATTGCCTAACTAAGAAAGAGGAGAATGATCTCATAAATCTCTTAAGGGAATTCTTTGATGTGTTTGCATAGTCCTTAAATGAGAGCTAAAAGGAATAGATCCAAGTATCCTAATGTTTACTGCAAAGCGAAGGAAGCAGAAAATGACGCATCAAGAGGAAAAGCACAAGGTGAAAAAAAAAAAGAAAAAGGTGCCCTACAAGAGAGTGGGCCTAGAATAAATCTAAAAGCATGGGAACAACCACTAGGAGTACAAGACGCAACCATGGAAGATGCAAAAGAAGCCAAAAGCAAGAAGACACACCTTTAAATATAAAGGCACAGCCAAAACCTCTGTAAAAGAGCGCAGTTGGCTCTCACTTGTGCAAATTGTAAAGGTAGATGGGTGGTCGGAAGGAAGCTAGGAAGATAGGAGAACAATGGAAAAAAGGGCCTAGGCCATGGTGGCTCATTATGTTGTATAGCAAGAACATGATCATGGCCACAAACCAGGAAATCGAGAAGTTGAAATAGATTGATGACGACAACTCCTCCTCTTTGCAAAAATGGTATGCTCTATGCGTGCAATGGGAGCTAGAATGATGCCAAATAATGACCCACGCTGAACAATGATGCACAATCAGGGCATCAAAATACGACCCAACCTATGTAGCTCCAACTTCTTATAGGGTGTTGATGACTACCATTTGTAACCGACCCCTGAAAGAACACATTAAGGGACATCCTTATTTAGATCACATCCTCGCTGAGGAGGAGTTGCATGTGGCTAGCAGAGTGGACTCCGGTGACTTCTTGCTTGATGTTCTCACTTACATTACGCATGTAGGCATACGCCCTTTAGACATGGATAGCTATGCTACTTTAGAATACAACCCTAGACATGGATAGCTATGCTACTTTAGAATACAACCCTAACTTCTATGCTTGGCTCATGCGACACTAAATATTAAGATTATGTGCTGTAGGCCCTTCATCTGCTAAACATTCAATCCTAGGAAGGATTCTTCTCAATTAAAAAAAGGGGGGGGGTAAGTAAATAAAACTAAACACACAAGGAAAACAATAAAGGAATGGCACGCATTAGTAGGATGGAACAACTTGTGAGTGCAAAAAAGTCATACAAATTTGAAATCAACTGATTAATTGGATGAAAAGTCAGTTCCTGTACTCAAGCAATTCAGTTCACCAAATATGTAATCGTCCCCTTTTGTGTGCGATTATTCTGAATAATACTAATGGCAAATATGGTTTCATGACAGGCACCCATCATGGTAGGCCAAGAAAATGATAGCAAATTTCCATTTTCAAAAGAAGAACAGACAAAGTATGGCCTTTCAGTGGAGACATGCACCTTCAACTAGTTCAAGTTCTGGCATATCTTCAACCTAGAAGATGTGGCCATTGAAGAATGGGCTGTGAGGAGGCAGATCATTGAGCAATGCAATATGCAAAAATAAGTGGAAGCAGTAGGCCAAGGGGTGGATTACTTCCATGGATCCCCAAGAGGAACACCAAGGAAAAGGGAATTCTCTTGCAAGAAAATTTATCTTGTAACATCAACAAGCTTTTTTATTAGGTTTTATATGATCACAATGAAGAAAAGAACACCATGCACAACAAATCTTCATGCAGCATCATGTAGATCTCCCACAGACTTAATAGAATCAACCATATTCTTCAACATCTTCACAAAATCCATCAATAGAACAAAGAACACAAGAGAATACACCATCTTTGAATGGAAATCAATCACATATTATTCATCTTCAATGTCTTCATAGTCTTCTCTCTCAATCTCTCACATACAGTTGCACTGTTTTCATAGATTTGACTATCTCTGACTCTCTCTCTCTCTCTCTCTCTCCATCAATAGTACATCATATCCTCACTAGAATCAATACTCACATTGACATTCATGCACAACTTTGGAATAGATTTTGAATCATTATGGGAATGCCTATACATATACACCAGGTACCAAGTAAAATGAGCAGTTAAGCGCACAGAAGGATCTGTAGACTGAGAATATTGCTGAGCAAAATGCAGATAATTCTGATAAGCCTAACTAGCACTTATCCATTCTCCTGGGATCAATGGCCAATTGATTTGAGGTCCAGTAAGGGAATCATTTGAACTCCGGCCTCTTCTTCGAAGAATCTTCTGATCAAAACCTTGATACCCACTAACCAATTGAAGAGGATTAGTAATAGAAGTGTTAGGAGATGGAAGAGGGACTAATGAAAGAGGATGAAGCAATGGATAGGAAAAATCATAGAATGAAGAATGGATTAAAGATGGATTTGCTGAAAATTGAGGAGATTTAGTTAAGAAAGGCGTTAAAAGATAAGTAGGAAAAGTTGATAGAATGTCAGGGGATGGGGAAGGACAAGGATCACGAGGTAGAAAAACTCGATCTTCAATAAAAGAACAATGGGTAAATATAGGAATTTGAGGAGATCCTTGAGGTTGGAAAAGAAGGGGTAAAATGACCTTTGGGTTAGATTGAAAAAGGGAAATATAAGCATCATACCTATGGGCCATTTGTTGATAATGAGTTAGGCATGGTAAGGACGGCTGATCTACAATGTCAGGCTTCAAATAAAGAGTATCTCAGGACAATATCAACCATAGTGTGCCATGAAAACTCAGGACACTGAGCCACCTTTGAAGAGTATCCCTGGAATATCTCATCAATCCTCAACTCCAAATGTCGAACATATACAGAATCTTACAATACCACATCTCTGACATACCAAGCCAGATCTTCATCATCTGGAATCAGTAAATCACCCCTCAAATACATATAGGACAGAAGCATCGTATCTGGAGTGACAGAAACTTCAAAAACCATCCTCACTACTTCTATCAGCAAATCAGATGACCAGGCCCCACTCCATCCATCCTCTGGAATAGGTAAATCCATCATGGAAAGTTTTATATAGAAGGCCAACTTCTGTTGTTGATAATGGACAAAAAAGGAATGATCTGGTGGAACATATTCTTGATATTGCTCAAAAGAAGACCATAATAAATCCATGCGAGATTGCAATCATTCCACCTTGGCCTGAAATAAGGGACATAATGTAGCCTGTCTCTGAAGAGCTGCCAAGTCTGCAGGGGATAAAATAGAAACTGGTTGCACAGGACTCTGTGTATTAGACCGAGACTGAGCCAACTGATCTTTGAGTTGCTGGATTTGAGCATTGCTCTGGTCTAAGATAGCTGTGGTGGATTTAAACTTCTCTGCTTGGGCAGCTATCACCTCCTTCATCTCTTGACTCTCCTTCTGTAACTTATCCCTCTCCTCTGTTACAACAACCACTTGAGACCTAGCTTCTGCCAAATCAACTTTCAACTTAGAGATTTCAGCTTTCTGAGTATCCATGAGCTTACTCTGCTACTCCATCTACGTACAAAGGTTAGAGAATTTCTCCTGAGCAGAGGCTAACTCAGTATTGGTCTTATTCAGTTCCTCCTTAGACTGCTGAACTTCATCATAAAATGAAGAATATAATTGCTCGATACATGCAGTCATCGAAAGTTCAATAGAACTCTAGATATCCTTGCATAGGAACAGAATAGCATCTCCTGTTTACCAGGCAGCGAACAGAAGGAATAGTAAGTTCTAGCATCCCGTCTCTATGGGCTCTGAAAAGATTTGGCGTCTGAAGGAATGCAGGCAAGGTGCTGCAAGACTGGGCAGGAACTGTCACTAGAACTGGAGGAGGAGGAGTAGGCACTGACTCAGCCACCCTCTTGAGGCGTTTTCTCTGAATGACAAGGGGAGGAGGAGAATCATCATCCTCAATTATCACATCATCATCTTCATTATGAGGCGGAGGAGGAACTTCTGGAGGATCAATTGGAGGTAAAGGAGCTTCCTTTGCAGGGGCAGCATGTAGCAAGAAGACATAGAGGAAGGACCCAAATGTAACATTAGTCACATTTCCTCGAGTAGCTTGGATAAAGTGGTGATCCATCTTGGAGAGGAGGTAGGTACTCCAATCAATAGTTATGCCTTTCAAAATCATTCGTGAAGCTGTAAACAACTCCTTGGAAAGATAATGAGATGGGGATTTTATAGGCATGAACCTGTCCTGAAGGAATTGGCATAGTTGTTTCCATAGGGGATTGGAAATCATGGAGACACCGACTCCTGATGTGGTAATGACCTTCTTCGGATCAAGAACATCTTGAGTCTGCTTTTGCAACAGCTTCAAAATATCGTCATTAGCGAACAACTATCTGGCAGTAGGGACGGACTCCCCATGATACGGCGGACCAAGAGCCTTGCCTAGACTCTTCGGTGTCAGAAGAACAATAGTGCCACGGACTGGACCAGACCTCTTATTGTAAGAGGTTAAAAACTCGTCACAAATGGTAGGATCATCTGGAACCAGTGGGAAAGAAAGGCTCACGAACTTGGACAAGCCTGCTTTAGCAACAATGACCAAATCTAGTAACAAAGAATAATCATGTAAAGCCAAAGGAACATACTGGATCGGGGGAGGAGTACAAGAGGGCGCCATTTAGATGGTTACATACACACACCACAAACACAGACAAACAAAGAGAATGCCTACAAAACAACAGACGAAAACCAAGATTAAGATATCAACCAAGGTGGTAAAACGTGACTCGACCTACTATCCCCAAGCAAACCACAGCCTAGAAAAAAAATTCGACATGACCTCTACACATATGCGACCGAAAGCTTCATGCGATGCAACATGCAAACACCCAAATCCTCGTATCAGGCAATAAAGAAAAAACTACACACCGTACCCGTAATCGTATCAAAGAAACTGAACCAAAACATAACAACAACCCACACATATCATGACCACAACTTTGATAATCAGGTTTGACCATGGAGACAACTCCGAAGACTTCACGTACCCATCCCACGAAGCGTATTTATCGAAAAAGGGGAATAAAGTGCAGTGAGGGGGAATCAATTTAATGAAATGTTCATTGGAATAAATTTTAACAATGGGTGACTTTTTATTAAGTAATAAACCTTAATAAGAAAATGGCGGTTCCTTCTTAAAATTTTAATTGCAAATTATTAGGTTGAAACGGTGCTTTAACGCAACCCGGACTTCGATACCAGACTGAGGTCTCTAAATGCAAATTCATTTATTAAAAATTAAGGTGACGTGGAGCACTTTTTTGCCAACGCGTGCTTTTGTGACGGCTAGTTCATGTTTATTATAAATTAAAGTGCCTCTTAAACGCACGTAGCGCGTGCTAAGTGAACGGCGGGTTGATTTTAATTAGAAAAATGTGTATTTGGCGCGAGTGTGCGTGCCATGGTGGTGTTTAGGATTCATGTTAAAAATTAAGCGTGAATTTTGGGGTAGCAAAAAAAATAAAATATATAAAAGAAAAAATACCTGAAAGTGGGTGTATGTGTATGCAATGAATGCGCACGTCTCAATCCCCAAAATGTAGGTCAGCAATCCAAAAAGAAAAACCACGAACTGAAAATAATTGGACACACGACATAACAAGATTAGTGTATATGAATTTGTTTGGATGACTGATGGCTTATATGTTGTTGTTGTTTTTTTTTTAAATTTAAATGTTGTGTATTGTTGATTGTGTATTTTGGTTTTTATGTGTTTTTGTTTGTTGTAATGTTTTTTTCGTGTTTTTGTTGATCTTTGTGGCAAAATTTTGACAATGAAACACATATAAAAATGTTGAAGATTTTCAGCATCCATCCACCACGTGTGACCAAGGTATTTGGATTTTTCCAGATTTTTCAGCTTGTGTTTGAGATTCAAGAGGATTTTTCATGAATTTAGGCATTTAATGAAGCATTTTTACCATAAAATAATAATGGAATAAATTGGCATAGCATTTTCAACTTAGGAAGTATTCCAAAAATAAGCAAAGAAGTTGATGGAATTTTCAAGAATTTTTTTGCAATTAAATTGGTAATTTTAATGATTTTTTGCTCATTTTGTATGTATTTTTGAAAGAATTTTTACTTTTAAAAGTTTCTGAGATTTTCAGTTTGAAAGAATATTTCAATTGACTGTAGAAATATCAGGAATATTTTTTAGAATTTTTTCGTAATTTTTTTGGATTTTAATTCATTTTTAATGAATTTTTTACTTTTTAAATGTATTTTTAGGGTTTTTTGGGTTTGGAAATTAAAAATTCGGGAATATATACCCAAGAATGGATTGCGTATCAATTGTGTGTGAACAGTTGGCTGGTCCACACCACCGCACGGACAAGCGAACGCGCGTCCCCGTGCGTGAACGGCCGCTAAGCGCGCACGAACCCATGATCACAAACACGCACATACAACTCCGCGGATGCACACACCCTGTGTGTGACAGGGGGCCGAGAAGGGGGAACGGTTGTTCTTGTTATTTATTCAATGATGGGGAGGGGGTTTGCGCGTCGGGGGTTGGGGTGGGAAAAGGGCTTAGGAAGGGGAGGGGTGTAGGCGGGTGTGAAGGGGGGCTTATGGGGGGCTTATGGGGGGGAAGTGGCATGACTTGGGGGGCGGGGGGGGTATGGGTGGTATGGATGGGGGGAAATGGGGGCCTGGAAGGGGGTTGGGAGGTGGGTTGTGGGGTGGGTTGGATTGGTGGGGGGAATGAGGGTGTCACCGGGGGCTAAGGAGGGTTGGGGGGTTTGGGGAATTGGGGGGAGGAATGGGGGCTTGTGGGGGGTGGGTTGTGGGGTGGGTGGGACAGCAGGGCGGCAGGAGGCGGATCCGGCAGCGGCGTCCGACAGGAACCCAGGGGGCGGGGCATCTATGCCAGGCGGGCAACTACATAGGACGACGGGCGGCGGCCACAGGTCGGAGCCAGGCAACTGGGCGGCGTCCACAAGTCGGCGCGAGGAGAGGGGCGCTGGGGGCAGAGGCAGGCACAGAGCCGGAGGTGGTGGAAGGAGAAGGGAGGGAGAGGAGGAGGCGGACTCTGGCAGGGCGACAGGCGGCTACAGGGCCAAGGCGGCCGGGTGGGAAGCAGAGGCCTGTGGGGGGCGGAAGGCGTCCGAGGAGGGGCGAGGAAGGAAGGAGAAGAGGAGGAGGAAGGAGCAGAAGAGGAGGGAGAGAGTGGTGGTGGGAGGGAGAAGGTAGGGAGAAGAAGGGAGGATGGAGGGGAGGGAGAAGCAGGATAGCAAGAGGAGAGAGGAGAGAGAGGGAGGGGTCGGGGAGAGAGAAAGAGGGGGAGGAGAGAGAAACAAGAAGAAGAAAGAAGGAGAGAGAGAGAGAGAGGGGGTGATTAGGAAGGGACGCGGGAGAAGGGGGTATAATTTTAATAATAATAATAATAATAATAAATAAATAAATTTGTTAAAATAATAAATAAAGTAAATAAAAGAAAGGCGTGCCCCCGTCCCGCGCACGTGCGCGGGGCGGGGTAAAAAAATTTGCCGTGACAGGATCGGACTGGTGCCGGGATGTCGGTACGGGGCACGCGTACGCAACCGGGGCGTGTGGAGACGTGTAAAATCGACATCGGACGCGTTAACGCACAAGACGAGTCGCGCGAAACACGTAAAAACAAGGAAAAATTAATATCTCACAATCCGGGCATCGAAAGGAAATGCCGTAAAAACAAAAATTGTGCAAGACCGCAGGGGGGAGACAGGGAAAAAATGCAACGGGGGTTCTGGGGGAAACACAGGGCGTTCACATGCAAAAAACGTAAAAAATGGCCTCGAAAAAGCAAACGAAAATTAATATCGGAAGATCCATGCATCGGAACGAGGTGTAGGAAGAAGAAAAAATGTGCAGAAAGACGTGCCCGACAATTCTATCATGTCAAAACATGGTTGCAACTGAGATAAGATGCATTCACATGGGAAAAATCCAAAAAATAGACCCGAAAATGGAATTGGAAAATAATATTGGACAAACCGCTTGCCGGAACGACATGCAGTAAAAAGGAAAAATGTCCGCAGGAAGGGGGACACAAGGTTGTCATGTTAGAACGCAGTTCCGGCGGAAGTAGGAGGGTTCACATGCACAAAATACCAAAAATACACCCGAAAACACATTTAAAAATTAATAATTAAAAATCCAAAAGTCAAAAAAGGTTGGAGGAAAGAGAAAAAATGGAGGGAAAGTCGCGGTGGACACGGCTGTCAAGTCAAATTGGAATTTCGATACAAACAGGGCAGGTTCACATGGAAAAATGTCAAAAAGACGCACGAAAAAGTCTCGAGAAACCGCGAAAATTAATATTGGACAAACCGTGCATCAAAATGACATGGAGTAAGAAGAAAAAATGTCAAGGAGAAAGTGTTTGTCAGGGCTATGACGTTAGATCACGGTTCCGAAACAAGAAAAGCACGTTCACATGGAAAATCGTCCAAAGTACGCAAAATACTTCTTAAATTACTAACTTTAGAACCGGATGTCGGAACAGGGGTTGGTAAAAAGGAAAAATGGGCACTTCAAAGGGATGAATAGGGCTATAAGTTTGGATGTGGATTTTGGTGAACGTAGGGTACGTGCACATGGCAGGACAACAAAATCAGGGAATGAAGAAAAGCTGTGTTGAGATATCGAGCTCCACTCGTGATACGCCAGGGTGACCGTTGTGTATTTATGTCACTGACCTGTCAGTTGCAGACGGGGTTGGTACACCGCCCATGAATAATAGCTACATGACAGCTATTCTTATCTACTCTAGTTCGTGGCTCAGTTAGTATGCCACCTTAGTTAGTTGAGTTTGGTTTGAGACCCATATATAGGGTTCTTCTATTTCTTTGTATGTGAGTTCTTTTGGCTTACACAACTAAGAGGAGGAAAACTGTTTTCAGCCTCCACCTTTGTGTGTATTCCCCCATTGTGCAAGCAAGAAAGCTACAAGTGAGACTCCTTCCTTCTCTCCCACAATCTTGACATGGTATCAGAGCCTTGTTCGTGGTAAGGAGCTCAAGAAAGCAAGCCAAGCTCGCAGTGTTCTGGTAAGAGGAGCAGTGTTGCTTTCATTTTCTGTTTTGGGAGCAAATCTCTACAGGTAGCACAGCCGGAAAGTGCAGGAGTGCATTGTCTCAGGTTGAGACGCCCTTCGCGGTGAAGCAAGAGTGCAGGAGTGCATTGTCTTAGATTTGAGGCCATTTCGGGGCCTGTTTTGGAGGTGGAAGTTTTCTGCACGCACTCACGAAAAGGCCCAGTTTTATGCTGTGCAACCACTGTTCTACAGGTCGGTGAAAAGTTACTGTAGAAATTGCATCGTATGCTTGTACGCAGAGACATTGGGAGTTACAGAATCATCCCTGTTGCCTGTTGATGCAAAATCGTCACTAGGAAGTGACTGTGTGGTCAAATACCACTTTCGTCAGTTTTGCAGATTTGCTTTTGTGAGGCTGAAGCTGTGTTGTTTGCAGTGACATAATTTTTTGCAGTGCTCTGTAATGGCGTCTGATTCTCTCTCACAGATTGTCACTGAAAAGCTTGACAAGAACAACTTCCAAGCATGGAAGTTTAGAATGACGAGTTTCCTTATGGGAAAAGGATATTGGGAATTTGTTGCAGGAAATGAAGAAGAACCAGTTCTTCCTGATGTTCCCAATCAACAGCAAATGCAGGCATTTAAAGCATGGCATGAGAGAGCCAGGAAAGTTATGTACTGGCTGTCTATCAGCATTTGAGACTCTATGATTGTGCATATTCAAGATGCAAGTACGCCAAAGAAAGCATGGGATACTTTGTCAAAAATGTATAGCACAAATACGCAAGCCAGGAAAATGTAGCTCAAGCAAGAGTTGCACAATGTGCAAAGAGAAAGTATGAGCATCAATGACTACCACATGAAGGTGAAGAAGATTGCAGATGCACTTGCTTCCATTGGGTCGCCAGTGGAAGATGTGTTGAGATATCGAGCTCCACTCGTGATACGCCAGGGTGACCGTTGTGTATTTATGTCACCGATTTGTCAGTTGCAGACGCGGTTGGTACACCGCCCATGAATAATAGCTACATGATAGCTATCCTTATCTACTCTAGTTCGTGGCTCAGTTAGTATGCCACCTTAGTTAGATGAGTTTGGTTTGAGACCCATACATAGGGTTCTTCTATTTCTTTGTACAAGAGTTCTTTTGGCTTACACAACTAAGAAGAGGAAAACTGTTTTCAGCCTCCACCCTTGTGTGTCTTCCCCCATTGTGCAAGCAAGAAAGCTTCAAGCGAGACTCCTTCATTCTCTCCCACAATCTTGACATGGTATCAGAGCCTTGTTCATGGTAAGGAGCTCAAGAAAGCAAGCCAAGCTCGCGGTGTTCTGGTAAGAGGAGCAGTGTTGCTTTCATTTTCTGTTTTGGGAGCAGATCTCTGCAGGTAGCACAGCCGGAAAGTGTAGGAGTGCATTGTCTCAAGTTGAAACGCCCTTCGCGGTGAAGCAAGAGGGCAGTATATGCTGCGGGCAAGGGCTTTAGCCCTTGGCGACCTTGTTTTTTTGATTTGAGGCCATTTCGGGGCCTGTTTTGGAGGCGGAAGTTTTCTCCACACACTCAGGAAAAGGCCTAGTTTTATACTGTGCAGCCACTGTTCTACAGGTCGGTGAAAAGTTACTGTAGAAATTGCATCGTATGCTTGTGCGCAGAGACATTGGGAGTTACAGAATCATCCCTGTTGCCTGTTGATGCAAAATCGTCACTAGGAAGTGACTGTGTGGTCAAATACCACTTTCGCCAGTTTTGCAGATTTTCCCTTGTGAGGGTGAAGCTATGTTTTTTGCAGTGACAGAATTTTTTGCAGTGTTCTGTAATTGCATCTGATTCTCTTTCACAGATTGTCACTGAAAAGCTTGACAAGAACAACTTCCAAGCATGGAAGTTTAGAATGACGAGTTTCCTTATGGGAAAAGGATATTGGGAATTTGTTGCAGGAAATGAAGAAGAACCAGTTCTTCCTGATGTTTCCAATCAACAGCAAATGCAGGCATTTAAAACATGGCATGAGAGAGCAAGGAAAGTTATGTACTGGCTGTCTATCAGCATTTCAGACTCTATGATTGTGCATATTCAGGATGCAAGTACGCCAAAGGAGGCATGGGATACTTTGTCAAAAATGTATAGCACAAATACGTAAGCCAGGAAAATGCAGCTCAAGCAAGAGTTGCATAATGTGCAAAGAGAAAATATGAGCATCAATGACTACCACATGAAAGTGAAGAAGATTGCAGATGCACTTGCTTCCATCGGGTCGCTAGTGGAAGATGATGATTTAGTTTCTGTGACCTTGAATGGTCTAGGAAAGGATTATGCACAGTTTCGGACATCTATTTCAGTTCGTGAAAGATTTCCTGATTTTGAGGAGTTGATTGCTCTTCTAATTTCTGAGGACTGGAGAAATGGTGGTGCATCTTCTTCAGGAGGAACTTCAAGAGAAGCTATCTTCTACTCAAATGCTGGAAGAGGTAGAGGCAGAGGTAGAGGAGGCCGATTTGCAGGCCGTGGCAGAAATCAGAATATGCAGCAAACTCAAGAAAACCAGTCCTATGGAGGAGGACGTGGTAACTCTAGAGGCAGGGGGAGCCAAAGAGGTCGTGGTGGATGGCAAAGAGGTCAAAATGCAAACAGTAATGTTGAATGCTACTATTGTGGTAAAATGGGTCATATGGCTAAAGACTGCTATAAAAAGCATAATGACATCATGAATGGAAAACTGCAACAAGGAAATTATGCATCCTCTAGTAGACAGGGTGATGACAGAAATGAGCATCTGTTTATGGTGCAGCACATGAACAATTCTATGACAAGTGCAGAAGAAAGCAACGATGTATGGTATGTTGACTCAGGTGCATCAAACCACATGACAGGTCATGCAGAATTGATGGAGGATGTAAGGAAAATGGAAAAACCAGGATTTTTGGAGATTGGTGATGATACTGCACATCCTATTATGCAGATTGGAAAAATTCCCTTGTCTATGCAGGATGGGAAAAAGAAATACCTGTCCGATGTATTTCATGTCCCGAATATCACCAAGAATCTGGTTTCTGTTGGTCAAATGGTTGAACAGGGCTTGCAGGTCAGATTTAATCCTCATGGATGCTTTGTTGAGGATATGAAAAATAAAGGTCGCTTGATAGCAAAAGGAAAGAAGAAGGGCAGAATGTTTACATTGGATGCAGACATGTCTGAATTGAGTGCAGCAATGTTTGCACATGGGACCGGTGTAGTTGCAAATATTGATATCTGGCATAAACTCATTGGTCATGTTAATATACAGCGACTTAAATCAATGCAGGCCCAAAATATTGTTGCAGGTTTGCCGAAATTCAAGGTTGCAGAAATGCATAAGGTATGTGAAGCCTGTCAGTTTGGAAAACAGGCAAGGAAACCATTTCCTAGACATGTTCAAGAGAGTAAGAAGCCATTGGAATTAATCCACTCTGATGTTTGGACTACTAAAGCTGCATCTCTTGGAGGCTGTCATTATTATGTCAGTTTTATTGATGACTATAGCAGAAAAGTTTGGGTGTATTTTATGAAAAAGAAAAGTGAAGTTTTTGGGCATTTCAAAACTCTTAAAGCTATGGTTGAAAAGGAAACAGGCCTGCAAATAAAATGCCTAAGGTCAGATGGAGGGGGAGAGTACCTCTCAAATGAGTTTGCAAGGTTCTTGCAGGAGCATGGCAT